>NC_053391.1:338164508-338244186 GCF_905171765.1 Bufo bufo | reverse complement strand
TCTGCAGAAAGCGCACAGATGGCGCATGAAAACCAAGCCCATCGGTCTGTCACATCACCCCCATGCATATCAGGGAAACTGTCTGAGCCTCAAGTTATGCAGCAGTCTCTTATGCTGTTTGAAGACTCTGCTGCCAGGGTTTCCCAAGGGCATCCACCTAGCCCTTCCCCAGGGGTGGAAGAGATAGAATGCACTAACGCACAACCACTTATTTTTCCTGATGATGAGGACATGGGAATACCACCTCAGCACGTCTCTGATGATGACGAAACACAGGTGCCAACTGCTGCGTCTTTCTGCAGTGTGCAGACTGAACAGGAGGTCAGGGATCAAGACTGGGTGGAAGACGATGCAGGGGACGATGAGGTCCTAGACCCCACATGGAATGAAGGTCGTGCCACTGACTTTCACAGTTCGGAGGAAGAGGCAGTGGTGAGACCGAGCCAACAGCGTAGCAAAAGAGGGAGCAGTGGGCAAAATCAGAACACCCGCCGCCAAGAGACTCCGCCTGCTACTGACCGCCGCCATCTGGGACCGAGCACCCCAAAGGCAGCTTCAAGGAGTTCCCTGGCATGGCACTTCTTCAAACAATGTGCTGACGACAAAACCCGAGTGGTTTGCACGCTGTGCCATCAGAGCCTGAAGCGAGGCATTAACGTTCTGAACCTTAGCACAACCTGCATGACCAGGCACCTGCATGCAAAGCATGAACTGCAGTGAAGTAAACACCTTAAAAACAAGGAAGTCACTCAGGCTCCCCCTGCTGCCTCTTCTGCTGCTGTCGCCTCGGCCTCTTCTGCTGCTGCCGCCGCCTCGGCCTCTTCTGCTGCTGCTGCCGCCGCCTCGGCCTCTTCCTCTGCCTCTGGAGGAACGTTGGCACCTGCCGCCCAGCAAACATGGGATGTACCACCAACACCACCACCTGCGTCACCAAGCATCTCAACCATGTCACACGGCAGCGTTCAGCTCTCCATCTCACAAACATTTGAGAGAAAGCGTAAATTCCCACCTAGCCACCCTCGATCCCTGGCCCTGAATGCCAGCATTTCTAAACTACTGGCCTATGAAATGCTGTCATTTAGGCTGGTGGACACACACAGCTTCAAACAGCTCATGTCACTTGCTGTCCCACAGTATGTTGTTCCCAGCCGCCACTACTTCTCCAAGAGAGCCGTGCCTTCCCTGCACAAACAAGTGTCCGATAAAATCAAGTGTGCACTGCGCAACGCAATCTGTGGCAAGGTCCACCTAACCACAGATAAGTGGACCAGTAAGCACGGCCAGGGATGCTATATCTCCCTAACTGCACACTGGGTAAATGTAGTGGCGGCTGGGCCCCAGGCGGAGAGCTGTTTGGCGCACGTCCTTCCGCCGCCAAGGATCGCAGGGCAACATTATTTGCCTCCTGTCTCCTCCTCCTCCTACTCAGCTTCCTCCTCCTCTTCTTCCACCTGCTCATCCAGTCAGCCACACACCTTCACCACCAACTTCAGCACAGCCCGGGGTAAACGTCAGCAGGCCATTCTGAAACTCATATGTTTGGGGGACAGGCCCCACACCGCACAGGAGTTGTGGCGGGGTATAGAACAACAGACCGACGAGTGGTTGCTGCCGGTGAGCCTCAAGCCCGGCCTGGTGGTGTGCGATAATGGGCGAAATCTCGTTGCAGCTCTGGGACTAGCCGGTTTGACGCACATCCCTTGCCTGGCGCATGTGCTGAATTTGGTGGTGCAGAAGTTCATTCGCAACTACCCCGACATGTCAGAGCTGCTGCATAAAGTGCGGGCCGTCTGTTCGCGCTTCCGGCGTTCACACCCTGCCGCTGCTCGCCTGTCTGCGCTACAGCGTAACTTCAATACTATGGCCCAGAGTGACAAGGTGGGAGGGGGGGGAATAATGAGAGTGACAAGGGGGGGAAATAATGAGAGTGACAAGGGGGGAGGGAGGGGAAATAATGAGAGTGACAAGGGAGGGGGGGGGTAATGAGAGTGACAAGGGAGGGGGGGTGGAATAATGAGAGTGACAAGGGGGGAGGGGGGGTGGAATAATGAGAGTGACAAGGGAGGGGGGGTTGAATAATGAGAGTGACAAGGGAGAGGGGGGAATAATGAGAGTGACAAGGGAGAGGTGGGGGGAATAATGAGAGTGACAAGGGAGAGGGGGGAATAATGAGAGTGACAAATGAGAGGGGGGGAATAATGAGAGTGACAAGGGAGGGGGGGTGGAATAATGAGAGTGACAAGGGAGAGGGGGGGGGAATAATGAGAGTGACAAGGGAGGGAGGGAGGGGGGGGAGAAGAGAGTGACAATGGAGTCCCCAAAACCAGACTGCAGCCAGAGTCCAGATCATCTTATTGTCCTGGTGGTAAGTAGACAATGCAATATGTTTATTATTTAATTGTTTAGTTATTAATACTACATTGGAAACTAATTTTCTCAGCTGAACACCGGCCGACACTGCGCATGCGCTGGGAGCCTCACCAGTGGTTAGGGTAGGGAAAAAGCACTGGCCCGTACGTAATTTTCCCTAACCGCTGGTGAGGCTCCCAGTGCATGCGCAGTGTCGGCCGGTGTTCAGCTGAGAACATCCATCCGATCACTGTGCCTGCGCATTGGCCCATAGTTTTTCCCTACCCTAACCGCCGGCGAGGCTCCTGCTGTGAAATTTCCCTAACCTGTCGGTGCGACCGGAAGTGACGAGGGTAGGGAAATCTCACGAAGTAGGGAAGTATAAAATTACACCGGCCTTTGGGGTGTGTGGGCTGGTAACTACTTGGTTGGATAGTCAGCCAGCCTATGCCATGATGCCAGCAACAAGCAGTGTTTTTTTTTTTTTTTGGGGGGGGGGGCGCCACAAGGTTAGCTCGCACAGGGCGCCTGAACACCTAAGGCCGGCCCTGAGAGGGGGCAAGGAGGACAGCAGTGGTTGACGTGGCTGAAGATGCTGGACCAGGAGGAGGATGGTGGCTTTGAGTTTGTGTGCTGCTTGTACTCATGTGTTGATCCCATAGGCGTTTGTGATGTGCAATCATGTGCCTTCGCAAAGCAGTTGTACCTAGGTGGGTGTTGGACTTCCCACGACTCAGTTTCTTTTGGCACAGGTTGCAAATGGCATAGCTGTTGTCAGAGGCAGACACACAAAAAAATGCCTCACTGCTGAGCTCTGCAATGACGGCATTCTGGTGGTGGCAACAGCATGCGTTGATTGGCGTGCTGTCTGGCTGACCCCGGGTGCCGATGCATGCTGTCTGACTGTGCCACTAGCTCCTTGCGACGACTTCCCCCTGCTTCCAACTCGTCTGCTCCTCCTCTCTGTTTCCCCATTTGAACTTTCCCCCTGTTCTTCTTCTGTTCTAGCGGGCACCCACGTGACATCCACGGACACATCGTCATCATCAACCGCTTCACTTGTATCTGACAACTCAGCAAAGGAAGCAGCAGCGGGTACAACATCATCATCATCACACCGTACGTCCATGTGTGTAATGCTGCCTGACTGAGGCATATCCCTGTTATCTACATCCTCTGGCAATAATGGTTGCACATCACTCATTTCTTCCAACTGATGTGTAAATAACTTCTCTGACAGATCAAGTGAAGCGGCTGTGGTGCTAGTGTTGGTGGTGGCGGCAGGCGGGCGAGTGGTAACTTGAGAGGTGCCCGAAGCTAAGCTGGAGGAGGATGGTGCGTCAAGGTTCTTAGCGGAAGCTGTAGAAGATTGGGTGTCCTGTGTTAGCCTGTCAACTATGTCCTCAGAACTTTTCAAGTTCAGGGTACGTGGCCTCTGAACACTGGGCCAAAGGGAATGACAGCACCACGACCACGACGGCCCCTGCGGGGTGGCCTGCCTCTGCCTGTGATTTTTTTTCCGATTAGTGGTACTATGCGTGCAAGCTACTGTGACACCAGATATGAGTGGCACTGTGCACTGGCAGAAGTTGGCAGAGTAGACGCTGTAGGCCTGACACAACTAACTGCTATTCAATCTATTACAGTCAAAATTGTAGTTTTTTTTTTAATGTACACTACTGTTACACCGGATATGAGTTGCACTGGTGTGACACTGTGCCCTGGCAGGCCCTGAAACACACACGTGTGAAGGAAACTGACTACTATTATTTCACAGTCAAAATAGTATATATTTTTTTTAATGTACACTACTGTTACACCAGATATGAGTTGCACTGGTGTGACACTGTGCCCTGGCAGGCCCTGAAACGCACACCTGTGAAGCAATACATGATGGGGCAACACATAAACAGGGACAAACAAATGGACAAACACTAAGAGAGTCGCAGTACGGAAAAAGGGTCACATGTCTGTCGGACAATGCAATACAAGATATGCCAGAGACCAACGAGGAAACCAAACACATCTAAACGTCAGAACCAGCAGATAAATGCAATACCAAATAGCCAGAAGTTAAAAACATAGTCACAATACCCAATCCAAACTTCAGACCACTCTTCAATATATGCAAGGGAGCAGCAAGGGGATACAGAGGACAAGATATTCAACAGTACCTACATATACAGGTGCTGGCCTTTTATACTAAAGAAAGGCATCTCACGCCGGCATGCCTACACACTGAGTGGAGCTGCCGACCATATGAACTGAATTTAAGGAGCCCCGGCGCACCAACTCATTGGCCCAGAGCTCCAACGCCAGGAGAGACTGCCCAGCAGTCCTTGTTCCCCGGCAACTAGATGCTGCTGCTGCTGCTCTGCTGCTGCATGGAGGCAGCAGCATCCGTGGGAACCGTGACAGATGTATATGGCTTGTCAGTGGTCAGCTAGTGGGTAGATGTATATGGCCTGTCAATGGTCAGCTAGTGGGTAGATGTATATGGCTTGTCAATGGTCAGCTAGTGGGTAGATGTATATGGCCTGTCAATGGTCAGCTAGTGGGTAGATGTATATGCTCTGTCAGTGGTCAGCTAGTGGTAACCATGGAGAACATCTGTATACAAAATAATTGCAACAGCAGTAGCTCTGCCAGTTCTACTACACTTGCCATTAATTGAGCACTACAATACACTGTACATACTCTATATAATGTTTTATAATCAATCATGTTAAAATCTAAAGAAAGTCAGACAGTTTTTTTTTTACACATGATGTTAGAACTAGACACATAGCATTTCATCAGAGTTCCATCAAATAAATCTTATAAAAGAAGCTAGTCTACATACAGATGATTCATGCACAGTTATCTTTTGGCTTGCTGGATTATAAAGTCTCTAGTGTTAAATGCCTATTACATTTTACATACTCATAATAATGATATCTTATTTCAAAACTAATCTTCAAGGTGTTACACTGATTTTCTCTGTGAAATTTGGTTAGATTTAAGGATTAAGATTCCCACTAATCTTTTTAGATGTATACCCTTACAATCAACTCTCAATGAACATATTTAATCTCTGCATTGTGAGCTTACACTTTGCAGTGCTATCCCACAGAGACATACAGTACATTACAGTGATTTGTAGAATCCAAAGTATTAAACAAAATACCTTCATCATTTAAGGAAGGACACATCCTAAAACTCTCTTGCTTCATAGGCTGCAGCCCTAAATGTTATTTGATTTCATTACCCACATACAACATTAATATATTTTGGATTTATTTAATAAATGTACAACTACCTTAAATTATACTATAGTCAAGAATATTTCCACTCATTGACCGCAAGAAGTGGTATGACAACAGTAAATTATTTAAATTATTTTACATACAACCGAAGAACACATAAAAAGTAAAAAAAAAATTAGAACATACTTAAACATCTCTTGTGGGATTTCATGTTTAAAGTGGATTCTCAACTTTTTTCAGTTTTATATATTACAAGGCAGATCTATATCTGGTATCTACAGCCTCTACATGTTTTGCCTTGCTGATGAGCTTATGCTTATTCACAGAAGGCAATCTAAACAAGCAGAGCTGCTTCCCAGTCTTTGAGTTTCCCCTGATAGTAACATTTCATTGCAAGTGGTTAGAGAAGTCAGATCCGTGCGCATGACCTGATCCTCCTTATGAGATTCTATTTAGACTCTAAATAGCATTTTAGTGTTGCAAACGGATAGTATCTGGACTGAATCCTGACCTATTCATTTCAATAGGTATGTGCACATGAGCATTATTTATCACTGATCATTAGTGATGTCGCGAACATAAAATTTTCCATTCGCGAACAGCGAACGCGAATTTCCGCAAATGTTCGCGAACGGACGAACCGGGCGAACCGCCATAGACTTCAATAGGCAGGCGAATTTTAAAACCCACAGGGACTCTTTCTGGCCACAATAGTGATGGAAAAGTTGTTTCAAGGGGACTAACACCTGGACTGTGGCATGCCGGAGGGGGATCCATGGCAAAACTCCCATGGAAAATTACGTAGTTGACGCAGAGTCGGGTTTTAATCCATAAAGGGCATAAATCACCTAACAATCCCAAATTTTTTTGAACAACGTGGTTTAAAACATCCAGTATTTGTATACTATCAGGTATGATGTTGTATCGATCAGGTAGTGTAAGGGTTACGCCCGCTTCACAGACATTGACAGACCAAACTCCCCTTTTAATGCACCGCAAACAACCGCAAACAGTCCTTTTGCCCAACTGCAAACTCCCCATTTGCACAAGGTTGGATACCAAGCTAGCCATGTCCCGTTGATGTCATTGAAGGTTTCTTCCTCCACCCAGCCACGTACAACACCAAGGGTCCCCAAAAGGCGAATTGAATTGATTTTTCGAACGGCGAGATGGTTAGAAAAACGCTGGCTCCCTCCCCTTTGTTTGAATCCACGGTCACTGCGTCTGTGCCGTGCAATTTACTGTCCCACCCGATATGAGTGGTATTTTCTGTAGTTCTCTCTTCTCATCAGTTTAATCCCTGTTACGTCCCCAATCTGGGGTCCATTTATTAAATAGATTTTTCGAACGGGGAGATGGTTAAAAAAACGCTGGCTCCCTCCCCTTTGTTTGAATCCACGCCACGGTCACTGCGTCTGTGCCGTGCAATTTACTCTCACACCCGATATGAGTGGTATTTTCTGTAGTTCTCTCTTCTCATCAGTTTAATCCCTGTTACGTCCCCAATCTGGGGTCCATTTATTAAATTGATTTTTCGAACGGGGAGATGGTTAAAAAAACGCTGGCTCCCTCCCCTTTGTTTGAATCCACGCCACGGTCACTGCATCTGCGCCGTGCAATTTACTCTCACACCCGATATGAGTGCTATTTTCTGTAGTTCTCTCTTCTCATCAGTTTAATCCCTGTTACGTTCCCAATCTGGGGTCAATTTATTAAATAGATTTTTCGAACGGGGAGATGGTTAAAAAAACGCTGGCTCCCTCCCCCTTGTTCGAATCCACGCCACGGTCACTGCGCCGTGCAATTTACTCTCACACCCGATATGAGTGCTATTTTTTGTAGTTCTCTCTTCTCATCAGTTTAATCCCTGTTACATTATCAATCTGGGGTCCATTTATTAAATTGATTTTTCGAACAGGGAGATGGTTAAAAAAACGCTGGCTCCTCCCCTTTGTTTGAATCCACGCTACGGTCACTGCGTCTGCGCCTTGCAATTTACTCTCACACCCGATATGAGTGCTATTTTCTGTAGTTCTCTCTTCTCATCAGTTTAATCCCTGTTACGTCCCCAATCTGGGGTCCATTTATTAAATTGATTTTTTCGAACGGGGAGATGGTTAAAAAAAACGCTGGCTCCCTCCCCTTTGTTTGAATCCACGCCACGGTCACTGCGTCTGCACCGTGCAATTTACTGTCACACCCGATATGAGTGGTATTTTCTGTAGTACTCTCTTCTCATCAGTTGAATCACTGTTACGTCCCATATCAGGGATTGCCTTTTGTGAAAAAAATTTTAGGCCGGATACCGTCGACTGCCTTCACAGTGACAGACCAAACTGTGATACACCAAACTGAATTGATTTTAGGAACCGGGAGATGGAAAAAGCAGCTTGGTCGGTCCTCTTACTCCCAAGTTGGGGCACTGCGCGTGCACGGAGCAATGTGCTGTGACACCCTAACCCTATCCGGGGACGTGTGTCGAATTGATTAACCATTGTCGAATTAACGAACCATTACGACATCCTGGAATAATTTCGTTCTAAGCTTTGTACTTGTTTGTATTGGAATTGAAGGGGATTTTTTAAATATTCTGCATTATTTCTAATAAACTATTAAGAGACTTTATTATGATTTTTTATTTTATGTATTAAAAACGCATACAACTTAAAAAAAAAAAAAAAAAACATTAATGTTTTTTCTATGAAAAATTATCCAGCCGATCGCTTTTGGTCCGATCATAATGAAGCAACGGCCTTATCATCTGGGATGTATCAACATTGCCAACACACTCATAGAGGTGATGATCGCTTCATTGTGATACGCAAGCCCCTTCACCACAACAAGGTAACGATCACAAAGGGGAATTGACACTTGTATGTGCCTTTTTTTTGTTTGTTTTGTTTTTGCAGACACAGTGCAGCACTAGAGGCAAGAAAAATTAGGCATGTACACATGCCTGAAAAATAATGGTATTGTTGCAGCCGTTGTTGTAGCAGCGGCCGGATAAATTTATGTTTTCAAGGCAGAAAGGTGACTAAAACATTGTGGCTTGAACCCTAGTTGGTGGTGGAGAATTCACGAAAGTCATCCGATATGCAGACATTAAATACAGCAGCGTGGGGACCATTTTGAGGCCAAGGCATGTCATCAGGCCTTTTGTTAGTCAAACGTCAGTCCCTTCGGGATCCATGCCTCATTCATCTTAATGAAGGTGAGGTAATCTACACTTTTTTGACCGAGGCGACTTCTTTTGTCAGTGACAATGCCTCCTGCTGCACTGAAGGTCCTTTCTGACAGAACACTTGAATTCATCCGGGTACCTTCCACTGTGGTGTCCCAATAGCGGCAAATTTTTTGAAGGCCTCAGACTCCACCAGCTGGTATGGTAAAAGCTGGCGGGCTAAGAGTTCCGTCAAGCCAGCTGTCAGACGCCGGGCAAGGGGGTGACTCTGTGACATTGGCTTCTTACGCTCAAACATTTCCTTGACAGACACCTGACTGTGGGCAGATGAGATGGAACTGCTGAAGGTGAGAGGCGGAGTGGCGGGTGGTTGAGAGGGGGCAAGGAGGACAGCAGTGGTTGACGTGGCTAAAGATGCTGGACCAGGAGGAGGATGGTGGCTTTGAGTTTGTGTGCTGCTTGTACTCATGTGTTGATCTCATAGGCGTTTGTGATGTGCGATCATGTGCCTTTGCAAAGCAGTTGTACCGAGGTGGGTGTTGGACTTCCCACGACTCTGTTTCTTTTGGAACAGGTTGCAAATGGCATTGCTGTTATCAGAGGCAGACACACAAAAAAAATGCCACACTGCTGAGCTTTGCAATGACGGCATTCTGGTGGTGGCAACAGCATGCATTGATTGGCGTGCTGTCTGGCTGACCCCGGGTGCCGATACATGCTGTCTGACTGTGCCACTAGCTCCTTGCGATGACCTCCCCCTGCTTCCAACTCGTCTCCTCCTTCTCTCTGTCTCCCCTTCTGAACTTTCCCCCCTCTTCTTCTTCTCTTTGAGCAGGCACCCACGTGGCATCCACGGACACATCGTCATCATCAACCACTTCACTTGTATCTGACACCTCAGCAAAGGAAGCAGCAGCGGGTACAACATCATCATTATCATCACACTGTACGTCCATGTGTGTAATGCTGCCTGACTGAGACATATCCCTGTTATCTACATCCTCTGGCAATAATGGTTGCGCATCACTAATTTCATTCAACTGATGTGTAAATAACTCTTTTGAGGGATCAAGTGAAGCGGCTGTGGTGGCTGTGGTGGTAGTGGTGGTGGTGGCGGCAGGCGGGAGAGTGGTAACTTGAGAGCAGGTGACCAAAGCTGAGCTGGAGGAGGATGGTGCGTCAAGGTTCTTAGCGGAAGCTGTTGAAGATTGGGTGTCCTGTGTAAGCCAGTCAACTATTTTCTCCGAATTTTTTGGGTTTAGGGTACGTGGCCTCTGAACACTGGGCATTATTCCAGGGCCACTGGAAATCACAGCACCACGACCACGAGTGGTATTTTCTGTAGTATTCTCTTCTCATCAGTTTAATCTCTGTTACGTCCCATATCAGGGATTGCCTTTTGTGAAAAAAAATTTAGGCCGGGTACCTTCAACTGCCTTCACAGTGACAGACCAAACTCTGATACACCAAACTGAATTGATTTTAGGAACCGGGAGATGGAAAAAGCAGCTTGGTCGATCCTCTTACTCCCAAGTTGGGCACTGCGCGTGCACGGAGCAATGTGCTGTGACACCCTATATGAGTGGTGTCTTAACTAGTACTATTCCTAACAGTTTAATCCCTGTTACGTCCCCTATCCGGAGACGTGTGTCGAATTGATTAACCATTGTCGAATTAACAAACCATTACGACATCCAGCAATAATTTAGTTCTGAGCTTTGTACTTGTTTGTATTGGAATTGATGGGGATTTTTTAAATTGTCTGCATTATTTCTAATAAACTATTAAGAGACTTTATTATGATTTTTTTTATTTTATGTATTAAAAACCCATACAACATTAATGTTTTTTCTATGAAAAATTATCCAGCCGATCGCTTTTGGTCTGATCATAATGAAGCAACGGCCTTATCATCTGGGATGTGGCAACATTGCCAACACACTCATAGAGGTGATGATCGCTTCATTGTAATACGCAAGCCCCTTCACCACAACAAGGTAACGATCACGAAGGGGAATTGACACTTGTATGTGCCTTTTTTTTGTTTTGTTTTTGCAGCCACAGTGCAGCACCAGAGGCCAGAAAAATTAGGCATGTACACATGCCTGAAAAATAATGGTATTGTTGCAGCCGTTGTTGTAGCAGCGGCCGGAAAAATTAATGTTTTCAAGGCAGAAAGGTGACTAAAACATTGTGGCTTGAACCCTAGTTGGTGGTGGAGAATTCACGAAAGTCATCCGGTATGCAGACATTAAATACAGCTGCGTGGGGACCATTTTGAGGCCAAGGCATGTCATCAGGCCTTTTGTTAGTCAAACGTATCCCCCACTGTCAGTCCCTTCGGGATCCATGCCTCATTCATCTTAATGAAGGTGAGGTAATAAACACTTTTTTGACCGAGGCGACTTCGTTTGTCAGTGACAATGCCTCCTGCTGCACTGAAGGTCCTTTCTGACAGGACACTTGAAGCGGGGCAGGCCAGAAGTTCTATCGCAAACTGGGATAGCTCAGGCCACAGGTCAAGCCTGCACACCCAGTAGTCAAGGGGTCCATCGCTCCTCAGAGTGTCGATATCTGCAGTTAAGGCGAGGTAGTCTGCTACCTGTCGGTCGAGTTGTTCTCTAAGGCTGGATCCCGAAGGGCTGTGGCGATGTGTAGGACTGAAAAAGCTCTGCATGTCCTCCATCAACAACACATCTGTAAAGCGTCCTGTCCTTGCCGGCGTGGTCGTGGTAGAAGGAGGATTACTTTCACCTCTTCCCCAGTTAGATTCCCGTTGTGCTGTGACATCCCCCTTATAAGCTGTGTAAAGCATATTTTTTAGTTTGGTTTTGAACTGCTGCATCCTTTCTGACTTTCAGTAATTTGGTAACATTTCCGCCACTTTCTGCTTATACCGGGGGTCTAGTAGCGTGGCCACCCAGTACAGGTCGTTCTACTTCATCCTTTTTATACGAGGGTCCCTCAACAGACATGACAGCATGAAAGACCCCATTTGCACAAGGTTGGATGCCGAGCTACTCATTTCCCGTTCCTCGTCCTCACTGATGTCATTGGCGGTCTGTTCTTCCCCCCAGCCACGTACAACACCACGGGTCCCAGATAGGTGACAACAACGAGCACCCTGGGATGCCTGCTGTGGTTGATCTTCCTCCTCCTCAAAGCCACATTCCTCCTCTGACTCCACTTCCTCACAATCCTCTTGCAGCGTTGCCGCAGGTCCGGCAAGCGATGATGACAAGGCTGTTTCTGGTGGTGGTGACCACAACTCTTCCTCTTCCTCTTCACGCTCATCTACAGCCTAATCCAGCACTCTTCGCAGGGCATGCTCCAGGAAGAAAACAAATGGGATGAGGTCGCTGATGGTGCCTTCGGTGCGACTGACTAGGTTTGTCACCTCCTCAAAAGGACGCATGAGCCTACAGGCTTTGCGCATGAGCGTCAAGTAACGTGGCAAAAAAATTCCCAGCTCCGCAGAGGCTGTCCTAGCACCCCGGTCATACAAATACTCATTGACGGCTTTTTCTTGTTGGAGCAGGCGGTCGAACATGTTGAATTCCTACGTGTCCGGCTGTCGCAAATCAAGCGCCTCACTGGCATGTTGTTTCGGCGCTGAATGTCTGAAAAGTGCGCCATGGCCATGTAGGAACGCCTGAAATGGCCACACACCTTCCTGGCCTGCTTGAGGACGTCCTGAAAGCCTGGGTTCTTAGACACAAAGCGTTGTACGATGAGATTTGAAACACATGTGCCATGCACGGAACATGTGACAACTTGCCCAAATTCAATGCCGCCAACAAATTGCTTCCATATTCACACACACCACTTTGCCGATCTCCAGTTGGTGCGGGGTCAGCCACTGATCCACCTGTGCGTTCAGGGTGGACAGGAGTGCTGGTCCGATGTGGCTCTCTGCTTTCAGGCAAGTCAACCCCAAGACAGCTTGACACTGTCGTATCCGGGATGTGGAATAGTCCCTGGGGAGCTAGGGGAGAGCCGTTGATGTGCAGCCAGACGCCGCAGCAGAAGAGGACTCAGCCGAGGAGGTTATCGAAGAGGATGGAGTAGGAGGAGTAGAGGAGGTGGCAGTAGGCCTGCCTGCAAGTCGTGGCGGTGTCACCAACTCCGCTGCAGAGCCACGCTTTCCATGCTTTTCAGCCGTCAGCAGGTTGACCCAATGCGCAGTGTACGTGATATACCTGCCCTGACTGTGCTTTGCAGACCAGGTATCAGTGGTCAGATGGACCCTTGCCCCAACACTGTATGCCAGAGATGCCATGACTTCCTTTTCAATCACTGAGTAGAGGTTTTGGATTGCCTTTTTTGAAAAAAAAATTTGTCCGGGTACCTTCCACTGTGGTGTCCCAATAGCGACAAATTTTTCGAAGGCCTCAGACTCCACCAGCTGGTATGGTAAAAACTGGCGGGCTAAGAGTTCCGTCAAGCCAGCTGTCAGACGCCGGGCAAGGGGGTGACTCTGTGACATTGGCTTCTTACGCTCAAACATTTCCTTGACAGACACCTGACTGTGGGCAGATGAGATGGAACTGCTGAAGGTGAGAGGCGGAGTGGCGGGTGGTTGAGAGTGGGCAAGGAGGACAGCAGTGGTTGACGTGGCTGAAGATGCTGGACCAGGAGGAGGATGGTGGCTTTGAGTTTGTGTGCTGCTTGTACTCATGTGTTGATCCCATAGGCGTTTGTGATGTGCGATCATGTGCCTTTGCAAAGCAGTTGTACCGAGGTGGGTGTTGGGCTTCCCACGACTCAGTTTCTTTTGGCACAGGTTGCAAATGGCATTGCTGTTATCAGAGGCAGACACACAAAAAAAATGCCACACTGCTGAGCTTTGCAATGACGACATTCTGGTGGTGGCAACAGCATGCAATGATTGGCGTGCTGTCTGGCTGACCCCGGGTGCCGATACATGCTGTCTGACTGTGCCACTAGCTCCTTGCGACGACCTCCCCCTGCTTCCAACTCGTCTCCTCCTTCTCTCTGTCTCCCCTTCTGAACTTTCCCCCTCTTCTTCTTCTCTTTGAGCAGGCACCCACGTGGCATCCACGGACACATCGTCATCATCAACCACTTCACTTGTATCTGACACCTCAGCAAAGGAAGCAGCAGTGGGTACAACATCATCATCATCATCACACTGTACGTCCATGTGTGTAATGCTGCCTGACTGAGACATATCCCTGTTATCTACATCCTCTGGCAATAATGGTTGCACATCACTAATTTCATCCAACTGATGTGTAAATAACTCCTCTGAGGGATCAAGTGAAGCGGCTGTGGTGGCTGTGGCGGTAGTGGTGGTGGTGGCGGCGGGCGGGAGAGTGATAACTTGAGAGCAGGTGACCAAAGCTGAGCTGGAGGAGGATGGTGCATCAAGGGCATTATTCCAGGGCCAGTGGAAATCACAGCACCACGACCACGACTGCGCCTGCGGGGTGGCCTGCCTCTGTCTGTCATTTTTTTTTTAGATAAATGGTACTATGCGTGCAAGGTACTGTGCCACCCTATATAAGGTATTTGTGAGTGAGTGACACCCTGTAACGGTATGAGTGGTGGGCCAGACACACACTGGTTTGTAACTGCGATTATATCACAAAAAAAAAAAAAAAAAATTATCTGCAAGGTATTTGTGAGTGAGTGACACCCTGTAACGGTATGAGTGGTGGGCCAGACACACACTGGTTTGTGAAATAAGGAAGGGTGAGCACTCAACAAAAGGCGTTTGGAAACTGAGAGTTTGAAACTAAAAGTTTAATTAAACACTAAAATATTTAAGATAGATAAAATAGTGATATACTGGATGAAGGATAAATTAACATACAAATTGGTATATAACATATAAGATTTGTGGTAAAATTCATATATGAACAATTCGCATCTAATCACACTTCACATGAATGTGCACATGTGTGCTAGTAGCCCATTCAATATGCAGTCTCTTAGTGATATATAAGGTTGGTATATTGCTCTATGGATGTTCGAACAATGTCCTGAATCAATAGTCCTGTTCAGTTTTCTCTTACAATGATTGATGCTTGATTTAGTACTTCTCCGGTGATATCATTCGATATCATAAGACGCAATGCGTTTGCTGGTCTCCAAGTGTATGGTGCCGGTCGTACCGGTGTTAGGGCAGATTGGGGCAAATAGCACAGGTAACTTGGTCTTACCTTCCTCGTGTCTGGCCCAAACTTTCTTCTCATCTAGCGAGAGTGACGCAGGGTACAATTGGCATAGTTCTGCGTACTGCTTCACAAACTCACCGACTTCTCGCGGGAGTTGGAACTCTCTTCCGGGTTAGTCCGTTCACGTGACTTGTATCCAACGTAACAGGTACAGCAAAGTATCGGTCTTTTCCAAGTTATAGGATTTCTAGCATGGCCATGCAAGTTATTGCGGAGATGTTTGCTTCTTTATTACTGCGATCCAGCCCAGACGCGTTTCGGGAGCTCTGCTCCACTGATGAAGGGAAGCAGAGCTCCCGAAACGCGTCTGGGCTGGATCGCAGTAATAAAGAAGCAAACATCTCCGCAATAACTTGCATGGCCATGCGAGAAATCCTATAACTTGGAAAAGACCGATACTTTGCTGTACCTGTTACGTTGGATACAAGTCACGTGAACGGACTAACCCGGAAGAGAGTTCCAACTCCCGCGAGAAGTCGGTGAGTTTGTGAAGCAGTACGCAGAACTATGCCAATTGTACCCTGCGTCACTCTCGCTAGATGAGAAGAAAGTTTGGGCCAGACACGAGGAAGGTAAGACCAAGTTACCTGTGCTATTTGCCCCAATCTGCCCTAACACCGGTACGACCGGCACCATACACTTGGAGACCAGCAAACGCATTGCGTCTTATGATATCGAATGATATCACCGGAGAAGTACTAATTCACTATTCAGCATCAATCATTGTAAGAGAAAACTGAACAGGACTATTGATTCAGGACATTGTTCGAACATCCATAGAGCAATATACCAACCTTATATATCACTAAGAGACTGCATATTGAATGGGCTACTAGCACACATGTGCACATTCATGTGAAGTGTGATTAGATGCGAATTGTTCATATATGAATTTTACCACAAATCTTATATGTTATATACCAATTTGTATGTTAATTTATCCTTCATCCAGTATATCACTATTTTATCTATCTTAAATATTTTAGTGTTTAATTAAACTTTTAGTTTCAAACTCTCAGTTTCCAAACGCCTTTTGTTGAGTGCTCACCCTTCCTTATTTCATAGCTACTGTTTTTTGACTAGAGGGTGGGTGTCCCTCTCACGGGTTAGTAGCACCAATTCTTTGATCACGTCTTGAGTGAGCCACCATTTTCAAACATTTGAACACACTGGTTTGTAACTGGGATTATATCACAGAAAAATATTAAATTGAATTTTTTTTATCTGCAAGGTATTTGTGAGTGAGTGACACCCTGTAACGGTATGAGTGGTGGGCCAGACACACACTGCTTTGTAACTGCGATTATATCATTATATCACAGAAAAATATTAAATAGAATTTTTTTATCTGCAAGGTATTTGTGAGTGAGTGACACCCTGTAACGGTATGAGTGGTGGGCCAGACACACACTGGTTTGTAATTGGGATTATATCACAGACAAATATTAAATTGAATTTTTTTTATCTGCAAGGTATTTGTGAGTGAGTGACACCCTGTAACGGTATGAGTGGTGGGCCAGACACACACTGCTTTGTAACTGCGATTGTATCACAGAAAAATATTAAATTGATTTTTTTTAATCTGCAAGGTATTTGTGAGTGAGTGACACCCTGTAACGGTATGAGTGGTGGGCCAGACACACACTGGTTTGTAACTGGGATTATATCACAGAAAAATATTAATTTTTTTTTTTTTTATCTGCAAGGTATTTGTGAGTGAGTGACACCCTGTAACGGTATGAGTGTTGGCCCAGCCAAGTAGCCAGTGGCCACAATACAGTCTGTGGGCCAGACACACACTGGCTTGCAACTGGGATTATATCACAGAAAAATTTTAAATTGAATTTTTTTTTATCTGCCAGGTATTGCCTGTGACACCCTATGTGAATGGTGTGCACACAGTACTGTCTGTGACTGAGCCTGCAGCCTCTCACACAACACGGGCAGGCAACTGCAATATATATAAATATAAAAATAAAAAAAAGCAGACTGATGTACCAGCCCTGAAAAGGACTTTTTGGGGTGCTGTCCTTACAGCAGATGAGTCTGTGGACACAGAACACTGCCCTAGCTAACTCTTTCCATATTAGATCAGCAGCAGCAGTACTCTCCCTCCTCTCACTAAGAATGCAGCTTCCGAATGAATCTAAAATGGATGCTGTCCAGGAGGTGGGAGGGTCTGGGAGGGAGGGTCTGCTGCTGATTGGCTGGAATGTGTCTGCTGACTGTGAGGTACAGGGTCAAAGTTTACTCAATGATGATGTATAGGGGGCGGACCGAACATCGCATATGTTCGCCCACCGCGGCGAACACGAACAAGCTATGTTCACCGGGAACTATTCGCCAGCGAACTATTCGGGACATCTCTACTGATCATTTCTGCATTCAGAAAAAAATGTAGCATGCTCTATATGGTGCATTTTTCACGCAGCCTTGGCTCCAAAGAAATGAATGTGGCTTGCATGAAAAACAGAATGGATCCAGAATCAATTCATTTTTCTCTGATGGTTGCTATGACATGTTAAGTAGAGATGGCCTTGGGGTTCGCCCAGGGGTCGTTTTCGGGCAAACTTTGCTCGTTCTCTGAACAGGCGAACATATGGCGATGTCCGCCGGCACCATAATCTTAGCATTGTGAAGAACTTTGACCCATGACACATCCATCAGGTGAGACAGGACAGCCATTTTAGACGTTTCAGCACATGGACACACCCAATACTCTATAAATAAACCTGATCTGGCAGTCATTTTACATTCTGTTTTTTGCCATTGTAGGGAGAGGTTGTAATGTGGAGCAGGGACAGACTGTAAGGCTGAGTTCACACAAGCGGATGCCGTGCGTGGCATCCGCTCCGTGAAAGAGTGCCAAGACCCGATGCAGACTGCAGAGGCACGGAGCATTAACATGACTGATAATGCTCCGTGCCTCTCTGTGATCTCTTTACTACGAAATCACAGTGAGATAAAGTTGTCACTGTGATTTCGTAGTAAAGAGATCACAGAGAGGCACGGAGCATTATCAGTCATGTTAATGCTCCGTGCTTCTGCAGTCTGCATCGGGTCTTGGCACTCTTTCACGGAGCGGATGCCACGCACGGCATCCGCTCGTGTGAACTCAGCCTTAGGGATACAAAACGCTAGCTAATAGGGCCACAAAAGTCCTTTTATAGGTGTGCTATCGATAGGTGTGACTTACTGAGGGGCGTGATATACTTATAGTATACTTTCTAACATAGAAAGTATATTATAGTGCATTTGCATTGTGCAGCAGTTGTGTGCGGTTCTGCTGAGATACCGCAGCTATATAGAGGGACAAACGCTATTCGAATAACTAATTGCAACTGGTGTGATATACCTGTTGCCCCCCAAAAAACTGATTAAGGGGTGCAATATACCTGCTTCCACAAAATACTGATTGAAAGGTGTGATATACCGGCTTCCACAAAGTATTGATTGAGGGGTGTGATACCCCGGCTTCCACCAAATATAGAATGAGGCATGCGATACACTAGCTTCCACCAAATATTGATTAAGGGGTTTGATATACCAGCTTCCAGAAAATACTCATTATTTTTTTTAACATCTTTATTACTATACAAGCAGTACACAAAAATATAATTTAAAATTACTATACATTTTCAAACCCACTTATCTTTTTCCCACCACCTCGTCTCCCCCCCAACCCCCCCCCCAACATATGATGCGTGCGCCCCCGCCTCCCCCTACTAGCCCCCTAAAAATTAAGGGAAGGGAGGAGAGAAGAGGGGGCAAAAAAAAAGTAATTTTTACATTCATAAAATCCTATCAGAGTTACCAGCCATCCCATATCTTAGCCCATTTCTCAATTCCACCCCTCTGCTTATAGAGAATCCGCTCATAATTTTTCACCTTATCGACCAGATTTATCCATTTATTTACTTCTGGGGCCTGACGTGCAAACCAACTCCGACTAATCAGGACCCTGGCCATTAATAATATTCTGCCTATTTGAATCTTTTGGGGTTTATGACTAGTTAATATCGAGAGATCGTTCAGTAAAAACAATTGTGGCTCAAGAGGAATCTGTGTTTTTAGTTTGTAAGTAAGAAACTGGTTAATACCACTCCAATATGCCCCGAGTTCTGGGCATGCCCAGATCATATGTATGTAATCCGCACCGGCAGTATCACATCGAGGGCAGTTGGAAGAATCTCTTATTCCACACTTGTTGAGCCAAGTAGGGGTAACATATAGCCTATGATAAATATTGAACTGTATTAGGACATGATTGAAGTTATGGGATAATACATCTTGGTTAGTAAAAATACTCCCCCATCCTACACTTTGTATATTTGGGCAATCCCTCACCCAAGCCTTTTGCCCTGGTGATTGTGTCTCAGAAAACCGTGAATTAATTAATAGTTTATATATATTTGAAATCTTCATTCTTACCAGTGCCTTTCCAAACCGCTCGTTTAGCGGGGAGGAATTATCTATTTCTAACAGTGATTTATCATCTAGACTAAAAAGTGCCGAACGAAGCTGAAAATACCTAAACCATGACAAATTCTCAACACTATGTGATAATTCCACAAACGGCATGATTTCTCCGTTATTAACAACCTGTGCCAGGGAAAGAATCCCATTTTTTTGCCAAAATTGATCCTGTGCTAAACCATCTAATATCTGTAAGTGAGTGTTGTGCCAAAGAGGCGTGAATATAAGTGATCCTTTTACTCCCAACCATTCTCTAGTAACAGCCCATATTTTCATTAGGAGTTTTATAGTCCCTTTAGGCCCCCGGTCCCTATTAGTCAATAACACTGATTCCAGAAGCGTAAATATATTATTATGTGGGGAGATTCTTACTAGGCTACTCAGGAAGGTGCTATTTGGCCATTCATTGCACATCCATAACTGGGCGGCAATGAAATAGCCCTTGAAGCATGGGAGGTTTAGACCCCCATGGTCCAAAGGCTTATAGAGGTATTCCAATTTGAGTCTCACTCGTTTTCTTCCCCAGATCAAATAGTTGATTACTCTTTCTATTAATTTTAAATATTTATCCTCTATCCAAACAGGTAGATTCCTAAGAACATAGAGAATTTGAGGTAGAATTACCATTTTAACCAGTGAAACTCGATCTGCTCTAGATAAGGGAAGTCTAAGCCAGATCCCTATTTTTGCTCTTATTTTGGTTATCAATGGGGTCAGGTTGAGATATACTGAGTCTTCAACCTTGGGAGATATCATCATACCCAAGTATTAAAAGGTATCAACCAGATCCAACTGGGTTATCAGCGGTTCCTCTTGAGTAACTGAATCTATTGGCATCAGAATAGTCTTTGACCAGTTTATATCTAAGCCTGATACCCCACCAAATAGTTTAACATTATGAATAATTCTTGGGACAGTTATCTCTGTGCTATCTGCAAAGAAAAGAACATTGTCCGCATATAGAGAGATACGATCTTCCTCTCCTAGTGTTCCAAAACCTTTAATTTGAGGATCCTGCCTAACAGCCAGCGCCAAGGGCTCAATGTAGATATCGAACAGAAGTGGAGATAGTGGGCAACCCTGCCGGGTACCTCTATTTAGATAAAAGCTCGAAGTGAGGCTCCCATTGAGACTCAGCCTAGCCGTAGGGGACCTATAAAGTGTCTTAATCATATTTATAAATCTCTCCCCAAAGCCCATCCTCGCCAAAACTTTCCACAAAAACCGCCACTCCACCCTGTCGAAGGCCTTTGAGGCATCTAAGGACAGGATGGAGCGAGCAGACCAACCAGGGGCCTGTAAGTTGGCAAAAAGCCGATGGAGATTATGGTGAGTACCTTTGTTTTGCATAAAACCGTTCTGGTCCGGATGGACAACGGAGGCGATTACCCCAGAAAGTCTTGTCGCTAAAATCCTTGCCAGGAGCTTTACATCGGCGTTCAATAGCGTAATCGGTCTGTAGGATCCCATATCTACTGGGTCCTTAGCTTTTTTTGGAATTAGTATTATTACCGCTTCCATCATTGAACCCGGCAGGTTCCCCTCCTCCACCGACTCAGCAAGGACCTCCAACAGTCTAGGGAAAACATCCTCTTTATATCTGACATAAAATTCGTATGGAAGTCCGTCCGAGCAGGGGGTGGAGTTACCCGCACATAGTGTAATTGCGCCCTCCAGCTCCTGGATAGAGAGATCGTCCTCAAGTACCTTCCTTTGCGCCAAAGTAATAGTGGGGAAAGCTATACCATCAAGATAAGAGTCAATCAATTAATCCGTGATCTTACAATCGGCTCTATAGAGGTCTGAGAAGTAATCAAGGAAAGCCCTCTCTTTGGAGTCGTGTCCCCTAACCGTCCTCCCATGAGGGAGTCGTATAATATCTATATATTTTTTTAGATTCCTGACTGGATATCACCCTAGATAAGAGTTTCCCTGGGCGGCCTGATTCAGTAAAGTGTTTTTGCCCTTTAAAAAATAGGCTCTGTTGTGCCTTATCCAACAGAAGGTCAGAATATGCCTGTACACTCTTCTGCATATTTTCCCTATTTACCTCTTTCCTATTTATATTAAAATATTGTGTAGCTAGGGACGCTTGTTCTTTTAAATTTTTCTAGTTTTTCCCATACTCTTTTCTTAAATTTGAAATATGACTGGTGATTATTCCCCTCATATAGGCCTTAAAAGTGTCCCATACCACCTGGACTCTAGCTGACCCATGGTTAGATAACCAAAATTGGTTTATTTCCTTTTGTATTATTTCATGGTCCTTTATTAGTGAAAGCCAATAGGGATTTAGTCTGAAAGGAGATCTCCCTATTTGTTTATCCTGGGCCAGGCAGAATTCAAGGAGTATCGGTAGATGGTCCGAGAGTGATCTAGTCTCATACTACATTCGTGTTACGTGTCGTAGATATTTTTTGTTGATCAGTGCATGGTCTATTCTAGACATAGATCTCCCTGATTTACTAATGCATGAAAAAACTCTTCTCCCTTGGCCCAGCCCTCCCCAAACATCCTCAAACCCAGCCTCCGAACAGAAACGAGCCAAGGGGGATCCCTGAGCAGGGACATCTCCCTCCACACCCAGAACGACCCTGTCTACTAACGGATTCATAACACGATTGAAGTCCCCAATAATTAATGTGGGGCCTTCTGGCCATTTGTCAATAAATACTAGCAAGGAATTCAGCACTGAAAACGAGAATGGAGGTGGAATATAAACAAATGCCAGAATGCACATCCTTCCGGCCAACTTACAGTATAGAAAGACAAATCTTCTCTGGTCGTCAACAGAGGACGCCTCGCAAAGAAATTCAATTGCTTTATGAATAAACACTGTCACTCCCCTGGAATGGCTAGAGAGGGTCGAATGATATGTGTGCGCAGCCCATCCCCTGGTGACCATCCTCGAGGTCTCCCCAGTAAGATGTGTTTCTATCAAGCATACAATCGCTGGAAGATGGGTACGCATCATGTCAAAAACCGCTTGTCTCTTTCTTTTGTCCCCCAAACCCCTAACATTCCAGGCAAAAATTCTGATGGACATTATCAACTATAAGGAGAAAAAAAAAAAACACGCATCAAAACCCATCCCATCCCGCCCCCCCATACTAGTAATCCACCAGCACAGTTGCAGCAGATTTCTCACCTGTGACCATCACTCCCATCCCCTCCCCCCTGCCCAAGCCTCCCTACTAGAGTAGCTCAAAGAAAGAATCTATAAACTAGCTCTAATCAACCCAGCCACTCCCTCTATAGTTGAATCACATATTGTTATGTTCAAGCCAGTCCGCGGCTTTATCCGGCGTATCAAAAAACAAGGTGGTATCTTTAAAAATGATCCGGAGTTTAGCAGGAAAAATAATTGAATATGTAATGTCCTTTTCTCTTAGCCTCTTTTTAACATCCATAAACGAGCGTCTCTTTTCTTGGATATCCTTTGAGAAATCGGGAAAGAAAGCCAGTCTATTCCCATCATATAAAACGGGAGGGCATTCCCTGGCCCTTCTTAATACCATATCTCTGTCCCTTGAGACAAGCATCTTAGCAAGGAGTGTACGTGGTTGACGCCCAGGGATTGGTTTCTCACCTGGGACACGATGGACTCTTTCCACCATAAACATTGGTGAAAAAAGGTCCCTGCCAAAGTTCTCCAAAATCAAGGACTGTATAAATTGGATGGGGTTCTTATCTTCCGCACCTTCTGGAACCCCCACTATTCTCACATTATATCTTCATGACCGATCTTCGAGGTCCGCTACCTTTCTCTTGAGAAGGTTGAGATCTATCTTCAGGGTGGAAACCTCAGTATTTGTTTTTTGGGATTCATTTTGAATTGTTACCAGGGAGCTCTCCACAGTACTAACTCTATCACAGATTTTTTTCAGATCATCTCTAATTAATCCCACCTCGGCATGAATTAACCCGAGTTGAGTTGTAATGCCTTGTATTAGGTCCCCATTCTGTTTCACTGCGATTAGTATTTCTTTTAGCGAAATGGGTCGTGTCTTCTCCCTCCACTCCCCCTTCCCCCTGGGGGCACCCAGAGGGTTTTTGTGGTTCTGCCTCCATCACCTCCATGCTATCAGTCCTTTTGGAGCTAATGTCCTTTTGACCACCTCTGGTATTAACCCTTGGGGACTTTAAAAATTGATCTATTTTTATCCCTTCAAAGGATTTCTGAGCAGAGAGGTCTGTCGACCGCCTGCTAGTTTTTGGAGCCATTCCGAGTACCCCTTTTTTCCCCTTTTCCTTTCTTTTGTATCCTTTTTCCTTTCTTTCCTTTCTCCTCTTCCTCTTTTCTTTCTTTTTCTTTTTCTTTATTTATTTATTTTTACTTTTTAATTCCTTTATTTTATTTTTTTTCCTCCTTTTTCTTCCCCTCTTCCTCCTTCCCCTCTCCGCTTTAGTTTTATTTTCTTCGGCTTTTTCTTTTTCTTGCTTTTTCCTTTCCCCTTCCTTATCTTTTTTTCTTAATTTTTCCCCCTTCCCCTTCTTTTTTTAGGGATCCTTAATCTTCCCTCAGTGCTGCAAAAAAAAAAAAGAACTCTTGGTTAGCTTTTAGTTGCCCAACTGGCCTTTTAGCTATCAACATAGGGAGGAACCAGCCCTAAATAGCGCACAGGGGAAGAAACAAAACACAGAACCATCTCACCCTTTCCCACATGGAGCCAGTAGATCACAGACGCCTGGCTAACAACCAGGGGGCGAGGGGAGTCACCAGGAAGAGAGCCAAAGATCTCACCACAGGAGGCTTGCTAACGAAGCGAAGACCCAGAGTTCAGCCGCAGCAGACCCCACAACGGCAGACAGCAGCGAGGCCCGCAGTCAGCCCTCAGCGAGGAGCGCAGAGAAGACCAGACCGGGGGAGTGCCGAGCCAGCAGGAATGCAGCGCCCGGTAACTTCAGGAGGAAGCTGTAAGTCCACGTGCGGTAGGTGGAGGGGGAGAGGAGGGGGACCGGCTTGAAGCAGGAACAAGGGTAAATCAACAGGCGGCAGCAGCAGGGGGAATGGAGATCGGGCTGGAGAAGCGTATAGGCGTCCAGGCAGGAGCAGGGAGGTCAGACTACGAAGCGGGTTCCCCCATGGCTAGAAGGGTGGAAGGAACGCCGCAGACCACAGAATCCTCATGGAGAGCGGAGGAGGCCGAGCCCAGGAGGAGGAGGAGAGAGCTTGACGTCCTACTCCTACGTCATCACGTACTCATTATTGAGTTCTATATACCTGTTTCCGCAAAATATTGATACAGTGTATTGATATACTGGCTTCCACCAAATATTGATTGAGGCCTGCGATACACCGACTTCCATCAAATATTGATTAAGAGGTGTGATACACTAGCTTCCAGCAAATACTCATTATTGGGTTCTATATACCAGTTTCCACAAAATACTGATAGAGGGTATTGATATACCGGCTTCCACCAAATATTGATAGAGGCCTGTGATACACCGGCTTCCACCAAATATTGATTAAGGGGTTTGATTTACCAGCTTCCAGCAAATACTCATTATTGGGTTCTATATACCTGTTTCCACAAAATACTGATACAGGGTATTGACAGGGCCGTTTGAAGGAATTGGGGGGCCCCAAACAAAATAGACATGGAGGCCCCCCCCCTCCACGCCCTCCCCACCTTACGCACGCAAAGCCTACAGGAACCACAGTATACAGTAGCCATACAGTTTAAGTTCACCCACACTTTATATAAATAAAAAAGGAGGTTTACAGTGCAAATACTGCTGTTGCATTTAATGTGCATGAAATTTGAACAGTGCCATCCACAGATCCCCCTCCCCTAAACAGTGCCATCCACAGATCTCCCCCCTAAACAGTGCCGTCCACAGATCCCCCTCTAAACAGTGCCATCCACAGATCCCTCCTAAACAGTGCCATCCACAGATCCCCCCCTAAACAGTGCCATCCACAGATCCCCCCCTAAACAGTGCCATCCACAGATCCCCCCTCCCCTAAACAGTGCCATCCACAGATCCCTCCTCCACTAAACAGTGCCATTCACAGATCCCTCCTCCCCTAAACAGTGCCATCCACAGATCCCCCCTCCCCTAAACAGTGCCACCCACAGATCTCCCCCCTAAACAGTGCCATCCACAGATCCCCCTAAACAGTGCCATCCACAGATCCCCCCTCCCCTAAACAGTGCCATCCACAGATCTCCCCCCTAAACAGTGCCATCCACAGATATCCCCCTTAAACAGTGCCATCCACAGATCCCCCCCTAAACAGTGCCATCCACAGATCCCCCCCTAAACAGTGCCATCCACAGATCCCCCCTAAACAGTGCCATCCACAGATCCCCCTAAACAGTGCCATCCACAGATCCCCCTCCCCTAAACAGTGCTATCCACAGATCTCCCCCCTAAACAGTGCCATCCACAGATCCCTCCTCCCCTAAACAGTGCCATCCACAGATCCCTCCTCCCCTAAACAGTGCCATCCACAGATCCCCCCTCCCCTAAACAGTGCCATCCACAGATCCCCCCTAAACAGTGCCATCCACAGATCACCCCTCCCCTAAACAGTGCCATCCACAGATCCCCCCTAAACAGTGCCATCCACAGATCCCCCTCCCCTAAACAGTGCCATCCACAGATCCCCCCTAAACAGTGCCATCCACAGATCCCCCCCTAAACAGTGACATCCACAGATCCCCCCCTAAACAGTGCCATCCACAGATCCCCCCCTAAACAGTGCCATCCACAGATCCCCCCTCCCCTAAACAGTGCCATCCACAGATCTCCCCCCTAAACAGTGCCATCCACAGATCTCCCCCCTAAACAGTGCCATCCACAGATCTCCCCCCTAAACAGTGCCATCCACAGATCCCTCCTCCACTAAACAGTGCCATTCACAGATCCCTCCTCCCCTAAACAGTGCCATCCACAGATCCCCCCCTAAACAGTGCCATCCACAGATCCCCCTAAACAGTGCCATCCACAGACCCCCCCTCCCCTAAACAGTGCCATCCACAGATCCCCCCTAAACAGTGCCATCCACAGATCCCCCCTCCCCTAAACAGTGCCATCCACAGATCTCCCCCTAAACAGTGCCATCCACAGATCTCCCCCTTAAACAGTGCCATCTACAGATCCCCCCTAAACAGTGCCATCCACAGATCCCCCCCTAAACAGTGCCATACACAGATCCCCCTAAACAGTGCCATCCACAGATCCCCCCTAAACAGTGCAATCCACAGATCCCCCTTCCCTAAACAGTGCCATCCACAGATCTCCCCCCTAAACAGTGCCATCCACAGATCCCTCCTCCCCTAAACAGTGCCATCCACAGATCCCTCCTCCCCTAAACAGTGCCATCCACAGATCCCTCCTCCCCTAAACAGTGCCATACACAGATCCCCCCTCCCCTAAACAGTGCCATCCACAGATCTCCCCCCTAAACAGTGCCATCCACAGATCCCCCCTAAACAGTGCCATCCACAGATCCCCCCTCCCCTAAACAGTGCCATCCACAGATCCCCCCTAAACAGTGCCATCCACAGATCCCCCCTAAACAGTGCCATCCACAGATCCCCCCTAAACAGTGCCATCCACAGATCCCCCCTAAACAGTGCCATCCACAGATCCCCCCCTAAACAGTGCCATCCACAGATCCCCCCCTAAACAGTGCCATCCACAGATCCCCCCTAAACAGTGCCATCCACAGATCCCCCCTCCCCTAAACAGTGCCATCCACAGATCCCCCCTAAACAGTGCCATCCACAGATTCCCCCTCCCCTAAACAGTGCCATCCACAGATTCCCCCTAAACAGTGCCATCCACAGATCCCCCCCTAAACAGTGCCATCCACAGATCCCCCCCTAAACAGTGCCATCCACAGATCCCCCCTAAACAGTGCCATCCACAGATCCCCCCTCCCCTAAACAGTGCCATCCACAGATCTCCCCCCTAAACAGTGCCATCCACAGATCCCTCCTCCCCTAAACAGTGCCATCCACAGATCTCCCCCCTAAACAGTGCCATCCACAGATCCCCCCCTAAACAGTGCCATCCACAGATCCCCCCTAAACAGTGCCATCCACAGATCCCCCCCTCCCCTAAACATGATGGCACTGATTGCACTGTTTAGGGGAGGGGGGATCTGTGGATGGCACTGTTTAGGGGGGGGGGATCTGTGGATGGCACTGTTTAGGGGGGATCTGTGGATGGCACTGTAGGGGGATCTGTGGATGGCACTGCCATCCACAGATCCCCTACAGTGCCATCCACAGATCTCCCTCCCCGACGCTCACAGCAGTATATTTATAAACTAATCAGTAACTACTTTAACTTTAATCATTGCTCATTGCTGAGCTCTTTACTTGGATTATAATTTATTTGGATATGGGATATCTTACTTTGTCTTAGCTCCGGTAATAGCAGGCAGTGCGGGGGGCGGCGCTCACTCACTGACGTCACGCGCCTGCGCCGCCTAGTGGGAGGAGCAGGCGCGTGACGTCAGTGAGTGAGCACCGCCCCCCGCACTGCCTGCTATTACCGGAGCTAAGACAAAGTAAGTGTGGCGAACACGGATTTTAACCCCTTGTCTGCTGAAACGGTCCGTTACAGTAAGATATCCCATATCCAAATAAATTATAATCCAAGTAAAGAGCTCAGCAATGAGCAATGATTAAAGTTAAAGTAGTTACTGATTAGTTTATAAATATACTGCTGTGAGCGGTGTGGCCCTGTATATTCTAACCCCCAGACAAGCGTCCCTGTCACCATGGGAACGCCTGGGGATTAGAATATACAATTGGATTTGAGTTTTTACGATCTCACTGAGCTCGTAAAACTCAGATCCGATGGTATATTCATGGGAACGCCTGGGGGTTAGAATATACCATCGGATCTTCTGAGTTACTCAGCCGCAAAACAAGCACCGGCTCTGCTTGCCCCCGGGCCAGCTCGGGGCCCCAACCAGCTCAAGGCCCCAAGCAATTGCTTGTTTTGCCTGTCTGTTAGCGACGGGCCTGGATACGTGGACTAGTAAGCACGGCCATGGATGCTATATCTCCCTAACTGCACACTGGGTAAATGTAGTGGCGGCTGGGCCCCAGGCGGAGAGCTGTTTGGCGCACGTCCTTCCGCCGCCAAGGATCGCAGGGCATCATTCTTTGCCTCATGTTGCCTCCTCTTCCTACTCGGCTTCCTCCTCCTCTTCTACCCCCTCCTCACCCGGTCAGCGACAGACCTTCACCACCAAATTCAGCACAGCCAGGGGTAAACGTCAGCAGGCCGTTCTGAAACGAATGTGTTTGGGGGACAGGCCCCACACCGCGCAGGGGTTTTGGCGGGGTATAGAACAACAGACCGATGAGTGGTTGCTGCCGGTGAGCCTCAAGCCCGGCCTGGTGGTGTGCAATAATAGGCGAAATCTCGTTGCAGCTCTGGGACTAGCCGGTTTGACGCACATCCCTTGCCTGGCGCATGTGCTGAATTTGGTGGTGCAGAAATTCATTCACAACTACCCCGACATGTCTGAGCTGCTGCATAAAGTGCGGGCCGTCTGTGCGCGCTTCCGGCGTTCTCATCCAGCGCTGCTCGGCTGTCTGCTCTACAGCGTAACTTCGGCCTTCCCGCTCACCGCCTCATATGCGACGTGCCCACCGGTAGAGATGTCCCGAATTATTCGCCGGCGAACATCGCTTGTTCGCGTTCGCCGCCGCGGGCGAACATATGCGATGTTTGGTCCGCCCCCTATACGTCATCATTGAGCAAACTTTTACCCTGTACCTCACAGTCAGCAGACACATTCCAGCCAATCAGCAGCAGACCCTCCCTCCCAGACCCTCCCACCTCCAATCAAAAAGCAAGGACAGCATTCATCTTAGATTAATTCTGAAGCTGCAGTGTTAGGCCCCTTTCACACGAGCGAGTTTTCCGCGCGGGTGCGATGCGTGACGTTAACGCATAGCACCCGCACTGAATCCTGACCCATTAATTTCAATGGGTCTGTGTACATGAGCGTGGTTTTTCACGCATCAGTTCTGCGTTGTGTGAAAATCGCAGCATGTTTTATATTCTGCGTTTTTCACGCAGCCCTGGCTCCATAGAAGTGAATGGGGCTGCGTGAAAAACGTATTGCATCTGCAAGCAAGTCCGGGTGCGATGCGTTTTTCACTAATGGTTGCTAAGAGATGTTGTTTGTAAACTTTCAGTTTTTTATCACGCGAGTGAAAAACGCATCAAAACGCATTGCACCCGCGCGGAAAAAACTGAACAACTGAACGCAATCGCAGACAAAACTGACTGAACTTGCTTGCAAAATAGTGCGAGTTTCAATGAATGCACTCTGAACGCATCCGGACCTAATCCGTCACGCTCGTGTGAAAGAGGCCTAAGGCTGGTTTCACACAGGCGTTGCAGATTGGGGCCGGATGCGTTCAGGGTGCATTCAGTGAAACTCGCACTATTTTGCAAGCAAGTTCAGTCAGTTTTGTCTGCGGTTGCGTTTAGTTGTTCAGTTTTTTCCACGCGGGTGCAATGCGTTTTGATGCGTTTTTGACAACGGAAGCAATTTGTTGAATTTGGGCAAGTTGACACATGTGCCGTAAATGGCACATGTGTTGAATCAGATCATACTACTCTTTGTGCATAAGTACCCAGGCTTACAGGATGTCCTCAAGCAGGCCAGGAAGGTGTGTGGCCATTTCAGGCGTTCCTACACGGCCATGGCGCACTTTTCCGATATTCAGCGGCGAAACAACATGCCAGTGAGGCGCTTGATTTGCGACAGCCCGACACGTTGGAATTCAACACTCCTAATGTTCGACTGCCTGCTCCAACAAGAAAAAGCGTCAACGAGTATTTGTATGACCGGGGTGCTAGGACAGCCTGTGCGGAGCTGGGTATTTTTTTGCCACATTACTGGACGCTCATGCACAATGCCTGTAGGCTCATGCGTCCTTTTGAGGAGGTGACAAACTTAGTCAGTCGCACCGAAGGCACCATCAGCGACATCATCCCATTTGTTTTCTTCCTGGAGCGTGCCCTGCGAAGAGTGCTGGATCAGGCTGTAGATGAGGAAGAGGACGGCACACTGGGTAAATGTAGTACTGAAGAGGAAGAGGAAGAGTTGTGGTCACCATCACCACCAGAAACAGCCTTATTAGCATCGCTTGCTGGAACTGCGGCAACGCTGGAAGAGGAGTCTGAGGAAGAGAAGTCAGAGGAGGAATGTGGCTTTAAGGAGGCGGAAGACCAACCACAGCAGGCATCCCAGGGTGCTCGTTGTCACCTATCTGGTACCCATGGTGTTGTACGTGGCTGGGGGGAAGAACAGACCTTCAATGAGATCAGTGAGGACGAGGAACGGGACATGAGTAGCTCGGCATCCAACCTTGTGCAAATGGGGTCTTTCATGCTGTCATGCCTGTGGAGGGACCCTCGTATAAAAAGGCTGAAGGAGAACGACCTGTACTGGGTGGCCACGCTACTAGACCCCCGGTATAAGCAGAAAGTGGCTGAAATGTTACGGAATTACCGGAAGTCGGAAAGGATGCAGCAGTTCCAAAACAAGTTAAAAAGTATGCTTTACACAGCGTATAAGGGTGATGTCACAGCACAACGGGAATCTAAGAGGGGAAGAGGTGAAAGTAATCCTCCTCCTACCACGACCACGCCGGCAAGGACAGGAGGCTTTAAAGACGTGTTGTTGATGGAGGACATGCAGAGCTTTTTAAGTCCTACGCATCGCCACAGCCCTTCGGGGTCCACCCTCAGAGAACGACTCGACCGACAAGTAGCAGACTACCATGCCTTAACTGCAGATATCGACACTCTGAGGAGCGATGAACTCCTTGCTTACTGGGTGTGCAGGCTTGACCTGTGGCCTGAGCTATCCCAATTTGCGATAGAACTTCTGGCCTGCCCCGCTTCAAGTGTCCTGTCAGAAAGGACCTTTAACGCAGTAGGAGGTATTGTCACTGAGAAGAGAAGTCGCCTAGGTCAAAAAAGTCTAGATTACCTCACCTTTATTAAGATGAATGAGGCATGGATCCCGAAGGGACTGACAGTGGGGGATGCATTTGACTAAAAAAGGCCTGATGAGATACCTTGTTCCACACGCTGCTGTATTTAATCTCTGCATGCCAGATGACTTGCGTGACTTCTCCGCCACCAACTAGGGTTCAAGCCGCAATGTTTTAGTGCACTTTCTGCCTGGAAAACATCAATTGCGGCTGCAACAGTACCAAATTTTTTAGGCATGTGTGCATGCCTAATTTTTCTGGCCTCTGGTGCTGCACTGTGGCTGCAAAAACAAAACAAAAAAAAAGGCACATACATGTGTCAATTCCCCTTCGTGATCGTTACCTTGTTGTGGTGAAGGGGCTTGCGTATCACAATGAAGCGATCACCTCTATGAGTGTGTTGGCAATGTTGGCACACCCCAGATGATAAGGTCGTTGCTTCATTGTGAACAGACCAAAAGCGATCAGCTGGATAATTTTGCATAGAAAAAACATTAATTTTCTTTGTGATCATCTAAGGTGATCATTAAAGCCTACTAGGCCAACAATGGGCCCAAACTGCAGAATCATTGTTTTCTGGGTCACTTAACTGTCACTGAACTACCTCAGCATGACCATAGGCTTTGAAAAACCCCCATCGCCTGCAATCTCCCAAACGTGCGCACGAGCACAGTCATCACTACACCAAGATTGATGCATAGAGGAATAAAATGTATGTCATGAGTGTGTCAACTATTGACAACTCTTTGCTGTTGTCTTAACTCTATTCGATACACGTCCCCTGATAGGGGACGTAACAGGGATTAAACTGATAAGAATAGTACTACTTAACACACCACTCATATAGGGTAGCACAGTACAATGCACGGCGCATGCGCAGTGCCCCAAATTGGAAGTAAGAGGACCAACCAAGCATCTTTTTCAATCTCCCTGTTCCTAAAATCTATTCCATACACCGGCCCCTGATAGGGGACGTAACAGGGATTAAACTGATAGGAATAGTACTACTTAACATATCACTCATATAGGGTGGCACAGTACATTGCACGGCGCACGCGCCGTGGCCCAAATTGGAAGTAAGAGGACCAACCAAGCATCTTTTTCCATCTCCAGGTTCCTAAAATCTATTCCATACACCGGCCCCTGATAGGGGACGTAACAGGGATTAAACTGATAGGAATAGTACTACTTAACATACCCTTCATATAGGGAGGCACAGTACATTGCACGGTGCACACGCAGTGCCCCAAATTGGAAGTAAGAGGACCAACCAAGAATCCTTTTCCATCTCCCGGTTCCTAAAATCTATTCCATACACTGGCCCCTGATAGGGAACGTAACAGGGATTAAACTGATAGGAATAGCACTACTTAACATACCACTCATATAGGGTGGCACAGTACATTGCACGGCGCACTCGCAGTGCCCCAAATTGAAAGTAAGAGGACCAACCAAGCATCTTTTTCCATCTCCCGGTTCCTAAAATCTATTCCATACACCGGCCCCTGATAGGGGACGTAACAGGGATTAAACTGATAGGAATAGTACTACTTAACATACCACTCATATAGGGTAGCACAGTACATTGCACGGCGCACGCGCAGTGCCCCATATTGGAAGTAAGAGGGCCGACCAAGCATCTTTTTCCATCTCCCGGTTCCTAAAATCTATTCCATACACCGGCCCCTGATAGGGGACAAAACAGAGATTAAACTGGTAAGAACATATTTTTTTAATAAAAAAAAAGAGGACAGCCTCTGCGGAGCTGGGTATTTTTTGGCTGCGTTACTGAACCCTAATGCACAATGGCTGTAGGCTCATGCGTCCTTTTGCGGAGGTGACAAACCTGGTCAGTCAAACCCAAGGCAACATCATCGACCTCATCCCATATGCGTTTTTTCTGGATCGTGCCCTGCGAAGAGTGCTGGATCAGGCCATAGATGAGCATGAAGAGGAAGAGTTGTGGTCACCATCACCACCAGAAGCAGCCTTGTCGTCGTCGATTTCTGGACCTGCGGCAACGCAGAGAGAGGAGTCTGAATAAGAGGAGTCAGTGGAGGAAGGTGGCTTTAAGGAGGTTGAAGACCAACCACAGCAGGCGTCCCAGGGGGCTTGTTATCACCTTTCGGGGACCCTTGGTGTTGTACGTGGCTGGGTGGAGGTAGAGAACTTCAATGACGTCAGTGAGGGCAAGGAACGGGACATGGCTAGCTTGATATCCAACCTTGTGCAAATGGACTGTTTGCGGTTGTGCAAATGGACTGTTTGCGGTTGTTTGCGGTGCATTAAACAGGGAGTTTGGTCTGTCAGAGCTTGGTCTGTCACTGTGAAGCGGGCGTAACCCTTACACTACCTGATCGATACAACATCATACCTGATCGTATACACACACTGGATGTTTTAAAGCACGTTATTTCAAACAATTTAGGAATGTTAGGTGATTTATGCCCTTTATAGATTAAAACCCGACTCTGCATCAACTACGTAATTTTCCATGGGAGTTTTGCCATGGATTCCCCTCCGGCATGCCACAGACCATGTGTTAGTCCCCTTGAAACAACTTTTCCATCACTATTGTGGCCATAAAGAGTCCCTGTGGAATTTAAAGTTCACCTGCCTATTGAAGTCTATGGCGGTTAGCCCGTTCGCGAACATTTGCGGAAATTCGCGTTCGCCGTTCGCGAACGGAAAATTTTATGTTCGCGACATCTCTACCCAACAGGTGGAACTCCACCTTGAACATGCTGGAGAGACTGTGCGAGCAGCAGCAGGCCATAGTGGAGTTTCAGCTGCAGCACGCACGGGTCAGTCGCACTGCGGAACAGCACCACTTCACCACCAATGACTGGGCCTCCATGCGAGACCTGTGTGCCCTGTTGTGCTGTTTCGAGTACTCCACCAACATGGCCAGTGGTTATGACGCCGTTATCAGCATTACAATACCACTTCTATGTCTCCTTGAGAAAACACGATTATGGAAGAGGATGTGGCCCAGGACGAGGAGGAGGAAGAGGGGTCATCTCTAACACTTTCAGGCCAGTCTTTTAGAAGTGGCTCAGAAAGAGGATATTTGCAACAGCAGAGGCCAGGTACAAATTTGGCCAGCCAGGGCCCACTACTGGAGGACGAAGAGGAGGAGGATGAGGAGGAGGAGGAGGATGGGGATGAAGCATGTTCACAGCGGTGTGGCATCTAACGCAGCTCGGGCCCATCACTGGTGCGCGGCTGGGAGGATACGGAGGAAGCAGACGATACGCCTCCCAAAGAGTACAGCTTGTCCTTACCTCTGGGCAGCCTGGCACACATGAGCGACTACATGCTGCAATGCCTGCGCAACGACTGCAGAGTTGCCCACATTTTAACGTGTGCTGACTACTGGATGACCATCCTGCTGGATCCCCGTTACAAAGACAATGTGCCATCCTTAATTCCCTCACTGGAGCGTGATCGGAAGATGCGTGACTACAGGCGCACGCTGGTAGACGCGCTCCTGAGAGCATTCCCGACTGACGCCGGGGGACAAGTGGAAGCACAAGGCGAAGGCAGGGGAGGAGGAAGAGGTCGCCAACGCAGCTGTGTCAGCGCCAGCACCTCAGAAGGCAGGGTTAGCATGGCCGACATGTGGAAAAGCTTTGTCACCTCGCCACAACAACCGGCCCCAACTGCTGATATGGAGCGTGTTAGCAGGAGGCAGCATTTGAACAACATGGTGGAACAGTACCTGTGCACACGACTACACGTACTGACTGATGGTTCTGCCCCATTCAACTTCTGGGTCTCCAAATTGTCCACATGGCCAGAGCTTGCCCTGTATGCCTTGGAGGTGCTGGCCTGCCCTGCAGCCAGTGTACTCTCTGAACGTGTATTTAGCACGGCAGGAGGCGTCATTACAGACAGACGCAGCTGCCTGTCCAAAGCCAACGTGGACAAGCTCACGTTCATTAAAATGAACCAGGCTTGGATCCCACAAGACTTGTCTGTACCTTGTGCAGAATAGACATTTATTCCACCATCAAACATACATTCTTGTACTCAAGTCAAGTGCAATGATTCTTATTTTTTTTTTTTGTTGTTTTTACCAATATTTTGGGGGCTACCAACCCCAATAAAAAAAAAAAAAACTTTGTTGGCTACCTCCTCCTCCTCCATTGCTGCCTCCACCTACAACACCACATTCACCGCCTCCTCAACCTCCGACTCCATATCCACCTCCTTCTCTGAGTTGCAGGTTAATAATTTGTAATTTTTAGTTATTTTATTTCATTTTAAGTTATTTCCCTATCCACATTTGTTTGCAAAGCAGTTGCCATGCTCTTAAGCACATTTTACTGCCTTTTACATCCCTCTAGCCTTTTCAAGGACTATTTTAGAGCCATTTTAATTAAAAAAAGTACCAATTCTTATTTTCAATTGTCGGGTGACATTTTACCATTTTTGGCGTATACAAATCACTGCTGTGCCTGGGTGACAGGGGCCTAAATCTCTTAAAATCCTCTGTTGTATTGCTGGGTGATAAGAACCCCCTTTTGCCGTGAATGAACCCCTGCTCTGCCTGGGTGACATGGGCCTAAATCTCTCAAAATCCTCTGTTCTATTGCTGGGTGATAAGATTCCCCTTTTGCCGTGAATGAACCCCTGCTGTGCCTGGGTGACAGGGGCCTAAATCTCTCAAAATTGTCTGTTCTATTGCTAGGTGACATGAACCCCCTTTTGCCGTGAATGAACCCCTGCTGTGCCTGGGTGACAGGGGCCTAAATCTCTCAAAATCCTCTGTTGTATTGCTGGGTGACAAGAACCCCCTTTTGCCGTGAATGAACCCCTGCTGTGCCTGGGTGACATGGGCCTAAATCTCTCAAAATCCTCTGTTCTATTGCTGGGTGACAAGATCCCCGTTTTGCCGTGAATGAACCCCTGCTGTGCCTGGGTGACAGGGGCCTAAATCTCTCAAAATCCTCTGTTGTATTGCTGGGTGACATGAACCCCCTTTTGCCGTGAATGAACCCCTGCTCTGCATTGCTGACAGGGAACTAAATTTAGTGAAAACATCTGTTACTGATCGGAAGATGGGCGACTACAAGCGCACGCTGATGATAGCATTCCCACCTGACAGCGGGGGCACAGTGGAAGCACAAGGCAAAGGCAGAGGAGGAGGAAGAGGTCGCCAACGCAGCTGGGGCACCACCAGCACCTGAGAAGGCAGGGTTAGCATGGCCAAAATGTGGAAAAGCTTTGTCTGCAATCATTACCTTTATCTAGCAATTTCCCCTGATAAAATGATGTACAGTCTGGTTTTGTCCAACAAAGTCATTTTGTATTCCAAGCACTGGGGGCTTTAAATCACAATCCATTTTAGTCAAAAAAAAGTACTTAAAAGTCATGTACAAATAAAGTGGATTTTTTAGATATTTAAATGATATGAATTTATGAAAGAAAATGGTATTGCTTCTTTATTCCCATACTACTGACCTTCAAAAATGCTGATACATTTAAATCTTCTGGATTTTGCTTTTGAACTGCTTTACACAGGCATTCTTAAAGCACTTGCAGTTTTAGAGCCTTTTTGCTATATTTTCTGTAGTGTAGTAAACAAGTTTAAAAATGGTATATCATTAATCTCAACTGATATGCTCATAGGCATATAGGCATAGCTAGACTCCCCAAACACCAGAGGGTAGTAGTCATTATTTAAGCCATCACACTTTGTCTGACATGTTAACTCTCTAATAATGGTATTTTCCACATAGGCATATGTCCCACTTTATCTGCACCCCCAGTTTACCCCCTCTATAAATAAGCATAGCATCCATCTGAATTATATAGTGACCAAATGGTGTTACAGTGAACATTACAAACAATATCTCCACACATGACCACATTTTAGAACATAATGATTGAATTTGGGTACTTTTTGTTTTGCTTTCTGTTTTTCTCAAATATGGACAAAGTAGATAAATTTTCAGTTAGCAAAAAAAAACTATCTCACCAATCTGATTTTGATGACCTATCCTAAAGATGTCCTGACCTATCCTAAGGGTTGTCTTATCCCTTCTCATCACTTCTTGGACCAGCACCTATCTCCAGAATGGAATTGCTGTCATTTTTATGGGACTACCAAATATAGCTGAGCTTTGGCTTGGCTATCTCCAGCAGTCCCATAGAAGTGGATGGAGTGGCGGCCATGCATGTGCAGTGCACTCTCTTTTCATTTCTATGGGACTACCGAAAATAGCCAAGTGTGCTTGCTCGATTATTTTCAGAAGTCTTATACAAATGAATGGAGAGCAGACTGCGTGTGCGTTGTGCACTCCCTTTCAATTTTTGGGGCCTGTTCTGTAGTTAGGTGTGGGTCCCAGAGGCAGGACCCACACCTGTCTGACATTGATGGCATATCCTAGCAATATGTCTGACCCAGAGCCTCTGGGTGGAATGAGTTACAATAGCACTGCCGTTCTAGGTGGTAATTTGTATACCATAAAAAGTCAAGGGTGGATCTACAGTGGCCAACCATTTTACCTACTGGTATGTGGTGATTGATGTTCTTTAATCTATTTTTATTTTCTGATTATAAACTGCATTCTAATAAATGATTTACATCACCCTCATGGACCATAGAAATCTATAGTCTGGAAAGGACTCTATGAAGAATATTTTAAAGACTATTCACACCTTTGGAGGCAATTTTTCTATGATTGCATTTCACTCATTTTTGGCTAAAAATCATATTTTCAACTGGCCTTTATTAAAAAAAATATTCAGCTGTTCTGTCACAAAGGGTTAACTGTTTTTCTAACTGTGTGACTGGTACTTTCACTTTCACTTTGTGTCGATCATCTAATAACCCTCATCTCTAAACTCCTAAGAAGTCATAAACACTTATTTCAGCCAAATTCTTATCAGTATGATAAGGATTGAGCTTTGATGAGTGTTTATAATGTGAGAGAGCAGAGATAAGGAGTCTGTCTGCTCCCCAGATGACTGAAAAGACAAAAAATCCATAGGCAGCTAGTAGAGCATGTCAGCTCTGTACACAAAAATGGATTCCCTATTGTTAATAAAGACCAATTGAAAAAATATATTTTTAGCTCAAAATAAGTATAATGCAATAATAATAATAAAAAATGTCCCCAAAGGTATACATAGCCTTTAATGATCCTTATATGGCGTAAACTTAGGCTGTCTGGACCTGCACAATATTTAATACAATGGCTCAGGCTGGATCAAAAATTCGGTGCATCATTAGATTCTTTTGTTTAGCTTTATTGGCTGACTTACCTTGCTGCATCCAGCTTTATAATACTGGTGATATTTTTCATTATAATCATATCTGTGCTGATAAAGAGATGACAGCTGAAAGGTGATCTGTACAGAATAAGAAGTATCAGCCTTAATAAAAATTTAAGGATTTCAGTTTAAAAAAAATATATGTGACATGGAAAAAAAGCCAAAAATTCTTTCACAATATGTTTAAAGGGGTTATCTGGTTTCAAGTGGAAACCGAACAACTCGGGTAATTAACCTTTAATAAAGAATAGATGATTACTTACTTGACAGATCCCATGCCACTGCTCTGGTTCCTAGTTGCAGCAGTGATGTTGAACTGGAGTGGTTGCGTGGGAAATGTCAGGTAAGTAATCATCTATTCTTGATTATAGGTCAATCCTTTAAGTTGCCTGGTTTCTTCTTGAAACTGCATAAACCCTTTAACATAAAAACTTGCTTTAAAGAATAGGCTATATTTAGATGACACATTACCTTTAAACAATACAATAAATATATTGCACATGCTTTTATGTGGAGGAATATCAATTATGTCAATTATGTTTTGTTACTTTATTGAAATAATAACTATACACTCACCTAAAGAATTATTAGGAACACCTGTTCTATTTCTCATTAATGCAATTATCTAGTCAACCAATCACATGGCAGTTGCTTCAATGCATTTAGGGGTGTGGTCCTGGTCAAGACAATCTCCTGAACTCCAAACTGAATGTCAGAATAGGAAAGAAATGTGATTTAAGCAATTTTGAGCGTGGCATGGTTGTTGGTGCCAGACGGGCCGGTCTGAGTATTTCACAATCTGCTCAGTTACTGGGATTTTCACGCACAACCATTTCTAGGGTTTACAAAGAATGGTGTGAAAAGGGAAAAACATCCAGTATGCGGCAGTCCTGTGGGCAAAAATGCCTTGTGGATGCTAGAGGTCAGAGGAGAATGGGCCGATTAATTCAAGCTGATAGAAGAGCAACGTTGACTGAAATAACCACTTGTTACAACCGAGGTATGCAGCAAAGCATTTGTGAAGCCACAACACGCACAACCTTGAGGCGGATGGGCTACAACAGCAGAAGACCCCACCGGGTACCACTCATCTCCACTACAAATAGGAAAAAGAGGCTACAATTTGCACGAGCTCACCAAAATTGGACTGTTGAAGACTGGAAAAATGTTGCCTGGTCTGATGAGTCTCAATTTCTGTTGAGACATTCAAATGGTAGAGTCTGAATTTGGCGTAAACATAATAAAAACATGTTATTCCAGCAGGATAATGCACCATGTCACAAAGCTCAAATAATTTCAAATTGGTTTCTTGAACATGACAATTAGTTCACTGTACTAAAATGGCCCACACAGTCACCAGATCTCAACCCAATAGAGCATCTTTGGGATGTGGTGGAACGGGAGCTTCATGCCCTGGATGTGCATCCCTCAAATCTCCATCAACTGCAATATGCTATCCTATCAATATGGGCCAACATTTCTAAAGAATGCCATCAGCACCTTGTTGAATCAATGCCACGTAGAATTAAGGCAGTTCTGAAGGCAAAAGGGGGTCCAACACCGTATTAGTATGGTGTTCCTAATAATTCTTTAGGTGAGTGTATATATATATATATATATATATATATATATAAAAAAATTTTTTAAAGTATGTATTATCTCATTATAATGTGTAGCAAAATATGTGTAGTACCGTGTTAGCCAGAAAAAAAAAAGATGTGATGTGTCACTATGTAATGTCATGTATTCATTACATAGTTTATTTTGTTGTGAAGTAGTTTATGGTATGAATATATATATTTTTTTTACTTATATATGGCATTATACATTCTTACTGTCCCTGTACAATGGACAGGCAGCTTAATAGAGCATATCTACATTAGTCGTCTGTCTATTATGGTACAACTACTGATGATCAATTGTGTCAAGTCATCACAATGCTGAAGGGGTTAAATGCCTAGAATCAGAATAATGCTGCAGAGTGGCCTCAAATCACAGCTTCTGTGCCTGCAATTCCACCATCACATACATGTACATGGGGATGCAATAATTTGCATGATATTGCATGGTTAAGCTACGGGTACATGGCACAGTGATCCATTCAGGTCGCGGCCAACTGCAGTCAAGAACCGTGCAGCCAATTAGGCAGCAGCTGCATTTTATTTTAATAATAAAGACCACACTGCAAAGGCGGTCTGCATTGTTAATGGCCAGGCTTCACCTTTAATACTGTGCAGCCATTAACAATGAAGAGCAACTATATAGTTCATTCTTTATTAGTTAAATAAAAGGCAGCTACGTCCTAATTTGCCACACGCAGCCGTCTGCTACCCTAACGGGTCACGACCGCGCCATGTGATCATACCCTCAAGGTATATGAGTTGCTAGTTAACCACCTCAGCTCCCCTAGCTTAAACACCCTTAATGACCAGACCACTTTTTACAATTCTGCACTACACTAATTTCACGGTTTATTGCTCGGTCATACAACTTACCACCCAAATTAATTTTATCTCCTTTTCTTCTCACTAATAGAGCTTTCATTTGGTGGTATTTCATTGCTGCTGACATTTTTACTTTTTTTGTTATTAATCGAAATTTACCGAAATTTTTGCAAACAAATTACATTTTTCACATTCAGTTGTAAAATTTTTCAACAAAATACATTTCTATATAAATTTTTCTCTAAATTTATTGTTCTACATGTCTTTGATAAAAAAAAAATGTTTGGGTAAAAAAAAATGGTTTGGGTAAAAGTTATAGCGTTTACAAACTATGGTACAAAAATGTGAATTTCCGCATTTTGAAGCAGCTCTGACTTTCTGAGCACCTGTCATGTTTCCTGAGGTTCTACAATGCCCAGACAGTAGAAAAACCCCACAAATGACCCCATTTCGGAAAGTAGACACCCTAAGGTATTCGCTGATGGGCATAGTGAGTTCATAGAACTTTTTATTTTTTGTCACAAGTTAGTGGAAAATGATGATTTTTTTCTTTTTTTTTCTTACAAAGTCTCATATTCCACTAACTTGTGACAAAAAATAAAAACTTCCATGAACTCACTATGCCCATCACGAAATACCTTGGGGTGTCTTCTTTCCAAAATGGGGTCACTTGTGGGGTAGTTATACTGCCCTGGCATTTTAGGGGCCCTAATGCGTGAGAAGTAGTTTGAAATTCAAATGTGTAAAAAATGTTCTGTGAAATCCTAAAGGTGCTCTTTAGAATGTGGGCCCCTTTGCCCAACTAGGCTGCAAAAAAGTGTCACACATGTGGTATTTCCGTACTCAGGAGAAGTAGGGCAATGTGTTTTGGGGTGTCTTTTTACATATACCCATGCTGGGTTAGAGAAATATCTCTGTAAAAGTCAACTTTTCCAATTTTTTTATACAAAGTTGTCATTTTAGAGAGATATTTCTCTCACCCAGCATGGGTATATGTAAAAAGACACCCCAAAAAGCATTTCCCTACTTCTCCTGAGTACGGAGATACCACATGTGTGACACTTTTTTGCAGTCTAGGTGCGCAAAGGGGCCCAAATTCCTTTTAGGAGGGCATTTTTAGACATTTATATTCCAGACTTTAGGGCCCCTAAAATGCCAGGGCAGTATAAATACCCCACATGTGACCCCATTTTGGAAATAAGACACCCCAAGGTATTCCGTGAGGGGCATGGCGAGTTCATAGAAGGTTTTTTTTTTTTTTGGCACAAGTTAGCGGAAATTGATATATACAGTGGCGGAAATAATTATTTGACCCCTCACTGATTTTGTAAGTTTGTCCAATGACAAAGAAATGAAAAGTCTCAGAACAGTATCATTTCAATGGTAGGTTTATTGTAACAGTGGCAGATAGCACATCAAAAGGAAAATCGAAAAAAATAACTTTAAATAAAAGATAGCAACTGATTTGCATTTCATTGAGTGAAATAAGTATTTGAACCCTCTAACAAAAAAAGACTTAATACTTGGTGGAAAAACCCTTGTTTGCAAGCACAGAGGTCAAACGTTTCTTGTAATTGATGACCAAGTTTGCGCACATTTTAGGAGGAATGTTGGTCCACTCCTCTTTGCAGATCATCTCTAAATCCCTAAGGTTTCGAGGCTGTCTCTGTGCAACTCTGAGCTTGAGCTCCCTCCATAGGTTTTCGATTGGATTAAGGTCCGGAGACTGACTAGGCCACTCCATGACCTTAATGTGCTTCTTCTTGAGCCACTCCTTTGTTGCCTTTGCTGTATGTTTTGGGTCATTGTCGTGCTGGAACACCCATCCACGACCCATTTTCAGTTTCCTGGCAGAGGGAAGGAGGTTGTCGCTCAGGATTTCACGATACATGGCTCCGTCCATTTTCCCGTTTATGCGAATAAGTTGTCCTGTGCCCTTAGCAGAAAAACACCCCCAAAGCAAAATGTTTCCACCCCCATGCTTGACGGTGGGGACGGTGTTTTGGGGGTCATAGGCAGCATTTTTCTTCCTCCAAACACAGCGAGTTGAGTTAATGCCAAAGAGCTCTATTTTGGTCTCATCAGACCACAGCACCTTCTCCCAGTCACTCTCTGAATCATTCAGGTGTTCATTGGCAAACTTCAGACGGGCCTGCACATGTGCCTTCCTGAGCAGGGGGACCTTGCGAGCCCTGCAGGATTTTAATCCATTGCGGTGTAATGTGTTTCCAATGGTTTTCTTGGTGACTGTGGTCCCTGCTAATTTGAGGTCATTAACTAACTCCTCCCGTGTAGTTCTAGGATGCTTTTTCACCTTTCTCAGAACCATTGACACCCCACGAGGTGAGATCTTGCGTGGAGCCCCAGAGCGAGGTCGATTGATGGTCATTTTGTGCTCCTTCCATTTTCGAACAATCGCACCAACAGTTGTCACCTTCTCTCCCAGCTTCTTGCTAATGGTTTTGTAGCCCATTCCAGCCTTGTGCAGGTCTACAATTTTGTCTCTGACATCCTTGGACAGCTCTTTGGTCTTTCCCATGTTGGAGAGTTTGGAGTCTGCTTGATTGATTGATTCTGTGGACAGGTGTCTTTTATACAGGTGACTAGTTAAGACAGGTGTCCTTAATGAGGGTGACTAATTGAGTAGAAGTGTCTAACCACTCTGTGGGAGCCAGAACTCTTAATGGTTGGTAGGGGTTCAAATACTTATTTCACTCAATGAAATGCAAATCAGTTGCTATCTTTTATTTAAAGTTATTTTTTCGATTTTCCTTTTGATGTGCTATCTGCCACTGTTACAATAAACCTACCATTGAAATGATACTGTTCTGAGACTTTTCATTTCTTTGTCATTGGACAAACTTACAAAATCAGTGAGGGGTCAAATAATTATTTCCGCCACTGTATATATTTTTTTTCTCACAAAGTCTCCCTTTCCGCTAACTTGTGACAAAAAGTTCAATCTTTCATGGACTCAATATGTCCCTCAGCGAATACCTTGGGGTGTCTTCTTTCCGAAATGGGTGCATTTGTGGCGTGTGTTTACTGTTCTGGCATTTTGGGCAGGGCTAAATTGTGAGCAACCCTGTAAAGCCTAAAGGTACTTGTTGGACTTTATACAAAGTTGTCAATTTACAGAGATATTCCTCTCACTCAGCATGGGTATATGTAAAAATACACCCGAAAACACATTGCCCTACTTCTCCTGAGTACGGCGATACCACATGTGTGACACTTTTTTGCAGCCTAGGTGCGCAAAGGGCCCCAAATTACAATGAGAATCTTTACGATTTCACAGGGCATTTGGATTCCAAACTACTTCTCACGCTTTAGGTCCCCTAAAGTGCCAAGGCAGTATAAATACACCACAAGTGACCCCATTTCGGAAAGAAGACACCCCAAGGTATTCCGTGAGAGGCATGGCGAGTTCCTAGAATATATTTTTTTTGGCACAAGTTTTTTTCTCCTACAAAGTCTCATATTCCACTAACTTGTGACAAAAAATAAAATTTTACATGAACTCGCCATGCCCCTCATGAAATACCTTGGGGTGCCTTCTTTCCGAAATGGGGTCACTTGTGGGGTATTTATACTGCCTGGCATTTTAGGGGCCCTAAAGAGTCAGAAGAAGTCTGGAATATAAATGTCTAAAAAATTTTACGCATTTGGATTCCGTGAGGGGTATGGTGAGTTCATGTGAAATTTTATTTTTTGTCACAAATTAGTGGAATATGAGACTTTGTAAGAACAAAATAAAGAAAAAATTTCCGCTAACTTGTGAAAAAAAAAAATATATCTTCTATGAACTCGCCATGCCCCTCAAAAGTGATCTTTTTATAGTGCCGCAGCGATTTTACAGTGTTTTTGCAGTGATCAGAAAAAAAAATTCTGTCACTGCGGTGGGGCGGACTGAACGCAAGTTTGCGCACAAGATCAGGCCTGCGTTTTTTGTAGAGCCTATAGAACATGTACTATTCTTGTCCGCAATTGCGGACAAGAAAAGGCAGTTTCTATATAGTTCTGGCAATGTGCGGATCCGCAAAATGCGGAAAGCACATTGCCGGTGTTCGTGTTTTGCGGATCCGCGGATCCGTGGATCCGCAAAACACATACGGACGTCTGAATGGAGCCTTACAGGGGGGTGATCAATGACAGGGGGGTGATCAGGGAGTCTATATGGGGTGATCACCCCCCTGTAAGGCTCCATTCAGACGTCCGTATGTGTTTTGCGGATCCGTGGGTCCGCGGATCAGCAAAACACATACTGACGTCTGAATGGAGCCTTACAAGGGGGTGATCAATGACAGGGGGGTGATCAGGGAGTCTAATATGGGGTGATCACCCCCCTGTCATTGATCACCCCCCTGTAAGACTCCATTCAGACGTCCGTATGTGTTTCAGACATCAGGGGGGTGATCAGGGAGTCTATATGGGGTGATCAGGGGTTAATAAGTGACAGGGGGGGAGCTGCCTGTGTCCTCTGGTGGTCGATCCAAGCAAAGGGGACCACCAGAGGACCAAGTAGCAGGTATATTAGACGCTGTTATCAAAACAGCATCTAATATACCTTTAATGGGTTAAAAAAATTGCATCTACAGCCTGCCAGCGAACGATCGCCGCTGGCAGGCTGCAGATCCACTTGTTTACCTTCGGTTCCTGTGAACGCGCGCTCCTGTGTGCGCGCGTTCACAGGAAATCTTGCGAGATGGCGCGTCCAGGAGGAATGAATTGACCGCCTCCGGAACGCAATCCTGCGTTAGGCTGTCCGGAGGCGGTTAAAGGGGTTATCCCATAATTAATGTAAAAAAATGTGCAGACATCATATAGTACATGACAAGCTCTTTCTAACAAAGCTAGAACCAGGCCTGTACCTCACATGGATCCAGAGATCTCCTCATGCATTGATCTTCTAGATATATATCAAGCTGACAGCTCAGGGGAGTGTCTTTTCTGCTGAAGCTCATCTCTTCCTTTCACAGCTCAGGAGGCAGTTGAAGGATGAAACTGAGCATGTGCGGCCATCCCAGCAAGCAGTTAAAAAAAATTAGAAAAAAATAAACAGCAGGCAGTGCTATATAGATACATTTTATTGAATAACTCAGAGGCTATGCAACATTTTTAATTACATGCAATTACAAAAGTATTCAGATCCAGGTGCTGGTTTGAAAACTGTAAAATATTTTTTGTGGGACAAACCATTTAAATCCAAGAGTTTCATTTTTAATTCTTAGATGCTAAAGATGCATTTGAGGTCAGTACAGATAAAAATAGGTGTAAACAATTATATTTTTTGACATTGCACATTACATAGCATTTTTTGACTCTGTAGTTAAACACAGACAAATAGGATACATTCACACATGGCAGATCTGCTGCAGAAATGTCTTTGAATTAAAACGTGTTACTTTCATCTGAATGGGTTTGTTTTGGTGGCATGCACATGCAGGCTTGGACTGGCCCACAGGGGTACAGGTGAATCCCCCTGTGGGCCCCTGAACAAGGTGGGCCCCTAGTCTCCCACCCCCTGCACAACTGGCACATAACATATCAGACTTACTGCACTACATACATACATTCAATGTACAACACCTCAACCTGCCTATGTTCATATAAAAAAACTTGATAGATTATTAAAGAAACTCCCTAGTTTATTATTATAGACGCAATCAGAGGGGATATGACTTCTAATTATAGAGGAAAACTACTAGTATCCTCTTTTCCCCAGGAGCTACCTTCTCAATGTTGCTGCAGGGACCCCCATATTCAATCATCTGGTAGAATCTTGCTGCTGTGTGAGCAGGTAATATTTGAATGTATCCATACGATGGTCCCTCAAAATAATTTTTTTCTGGTGGGTCCTAGGCACCCCAGTCTGACACTGTGCGCATGGATTTCTTCTAGCTCCATTTAGATGAATGGAACAGTTACAGAAATCTCTGCATCAAAACTGCCGCATGTGAATTCACCTTTATAGAATTGGTTCTTTACCCTTTTGTTATGATAGGACATTTATAAAGTACAATAAAAAAAAAAAACTATCTTAATAATTATTACATCCATATTTGCTTTATGTTGTTATGATGTGAATGGATTGAACCAGATCAAAATGAAAACCTCTTGCTCTTGAACTTGAAAGAGAAAATCCAGCACACCGGCCTATTTCTAAAAGCCAGGTAGCCTGTTAATTTTAAATGTATGAAATTTCAATATTGCGGTGTATGAATTCAATGCTGTTAGACAGTAATGCATTGAAGGCCTCAGGCAAAAGCAAGCTTGAAAGAGTTAAAAGGCCAGCCATTGTGTAGAAGAATAGATTACTGCTCAGTTAAAAGTGGTTGTTTCACCCCTCCTCTCTCCATCAGGAATGGAGTTTGAAGTAAGAAGTAATAGGAGACTGTGAAATGAGCCTGAGAAATGCTGGAAGGGCTTCCAGGGAAATGGAAGGACTGCTTAAAGATTGATGAAAAAGAAATGTTCTTCTTGCTGCCCAATGTGAATTGGGTATGGTATTTGAGAGCTTATATTCAGGTGCAGAGAACTTTTCATGTAACATTCCCTTACATATCAGGATTTTCTCCACTCACAAGTATTGCAGAGGTAAGAATCAAGTCATGAATAGTTAAATATAAGAACATATGATTCAAATTTTTGGTACTAGATAGATGTCAGACATAGATAGATGCATTAAAAAAAAATTAATTATTTCTGCTTTTAAAAATAAATGCTAGTATAGATTATAGCTGCGGGATATGTATGTCATTGGTGCATGTAGCTCGCTTCAAAATCAAACAGAAATTCTAGAAATTCTAGCCATGATGACTATGTGTCAAGGACAACCAAGACACGTTGTCCCAATACATTAGATGGAAATTTAATTTTCAACCCTTACATAGTAACTGCTTTATTCACATGTGCCCTATATGTGATTTTTTTTTTTTCTGTCTGAAGACAAATGAACTGCTAAGCTGTGAAATGTGTCGGAGAAATAAGGATTTCTTTTACTCATGGCAGTTGTGATATAACAGAGACACCTATTGGTACTTGCCCATACACTTATAATGTTTAGCTTCACACATTAGACCAGCAGATAGGCTGTATGACGGTTATTTACAGCTTTTATTTTTTTCTTTCCAGATGAAGGCAGATGTGCAAAAAGACGAAACAACAATTGAGTTTAATTCACAGTATACAAGTTCTTCATCAGTTGAGGGAAAAAAAAATACTCAAAGCTTTTATCTTTGAGAGATGATGAGAACAATTAAACCATTCCCCAAGCCAACTGACCGAACGTTGTAATGAACTGCCTGATAATTAACAGTGGAAATTATTGCCTTTTCCTGTTGCGTTTACATGCAGCAATTCTCTCTTTCAGACAAAGAGGCTCCTGGTGTTTTCAAGACAATGGGCTGTCCACTCCAAAGCACTGGCCTGTGACATTACTAAAAGTGTACCCAACTGCTAAAGTTGTCCATAAACATTAGACAAATGTTGGCCGAACCAGCTGATCGCAGTGGGACCAGTAGGCCATCTATGTGCATAGTGTCTTGATTAGAGATGAGCAAATTTTTCTAAAATTTTATTTGCCGATTTGCCGAACTTTTCTAGAAAAATTTGGTTTGATCTGAATATATTTGCGGCGGATTAAAAACCGCTATTTCCTGGCTGCTGAGAGCCTTTATAGTGGTGTAGAACACTGTGCCTTGTAGTAATACACATTGGGAGTCTGTTTTTGGTATTGAAATAATATTGTGAGTCCATATGACATGCAGATGACAGGTGTCACTCTTAGAATAAACTGCACACTTTACTTATTAGGGCAGTCACTGGGCCAAAACTGACCAAATAACTCAAGTATGAACTCAGCCTTACAGGTCGATGTTAGTGCCAAGAAGAAGCGCACTGCTTTTACATCGTCATCAGCTGATTCCACATAGATGTTATCAGAACCTGTTCTATTAAACGCTTATACAAGTAGAGCCCCCCTGACAGAGTGTAAAGGGTGTCAGAAGTAAGTTTGTTTTTATGTCACTGATTAATTTGCCATCCTCTGATCCATCAGAACTATAACCCACAAAAAACGGATTCTGTCTGTGGAGCATACACCTTCACTCGGTCAGCATTAGCTCAATAATCCATCACTATTGCTAATGCCAAAAAAAAAAGGAGTGGATCTAAAACAGATGACTCGTGAATGGAATATTTGCATGTCTTCTGTGTTTTGTACCCACTCCTGCTTTTGGCTACCACATAATAAGCCAATTCTGATGGGACTATACAGGCCTTACATCTGCTACACAGACAGGATCCATTGTGCGTCTAATTTTTCATTGCTTCTGACAGATCAGAAGAAGGGTCAAACAAATGATGATGTCAGTCAGGCCGAAAGGCAAAATAGTGTCCCAGTCATGAAGTGGGGAGGGTGGGAACAGCATGAGGAGACCACAGAGTGGCCCAATGACAGGTTCTGGATGTTGGGGCAGCATCAGGAGGCCACATAGTGGCACAATGACAGAGTCTGGAGGTGGCAGTAGCAGCATCAGGAGAAGGCCCCCGAGTGGCACAATGACAGAGTCTAGAGTTTGCAGCAGTATGAGGAGGCCACCAAGTGGCACAATGACAGAGTGTGGAAGTGGCAGCAGTATGTGTAAGCCACAGAGTGTGGAGGTGACATCAATATGAGGAGGCCATCGAGTGGCACAATGACAGAGTCTGGAGGTGGCGGCAGCAGCAGTATCAGTATCAGGAGAAGGTCAATGAGTGGCACAAGGACAGAGTGTGGAGGTGGCGGCAGTATGAGGAGGCCACCGAGTGGCACAATGACCGATTATGATGGTGGCAGCAGTATGAGAAAGCCACTGAGTGGCACAATGACAAAGTCTGGAGGTGGCGGCAGCAGCAGCATCAGTAGGAGGCCACTGAGTGGCACAATGACAGAGTCTGGAGGTGACATCAATATGAGGAGGCCATCGAGTGGCACAATGACAGAGTCTGAAGGTGGTGGCTGCAACAGTAGCAGCATCAGGAGAAGGCCACTGAGTGGCTTAATGACAGAGTCTGGAGGTGGCAGCAGTATGAGGAGGCCACAGAGTGACACAATGACAGAGTCTGGAGGTGGCGGCAGCATCAGTAGACCATAGAGTGGCAAGGTGACATAGTGTAGAGGTGGCAGCAGCATGAGGAGGCCACAGCATGAGGAGGCCACAGAGTAGCACAATGACAGAGTGTGGAGGTGGCGGCGGCATTAGCATCAGGAGGAGGCTATAGTGTGGCACAATGACCAAGTGTGGAGGTGGCGGCAGCATCAGGAGGCCACAGAGTGGCAAAGTGACATAGTGTGGAGATGGCAGCAGCATGAGGAGGCTACAGCATGAGGAGGCCACAGAGTGGCACAACGACAAGAGATTGGGGAGGTGGCAGCAGCATGAGGGGGCCATAGAGTGGTACAATGACAAGAGATTGTGGAGGTGGCAGCAGATTTTGTTGTCTATTTATTTATAGGGAATATGGAACAGAGCAGAAGGTTAAAATTTATCAACTTTATAAAGTGTTGCTTAAAGCACGATTTAATAATACATGTTCTCCTGCACAAAAGGCTTGGCAAATTGATTGTCCGTGAATTTCCCTCGAAGATTGGGATAATATATTGGCGAATTTAAGTTTATTTTCTTATAAATTTAATCAAGTTTTGGTTCAATTTAATATTCAATATTTAATACATTTTATGATAAAAATTAAGTGTTGCTTAAGACAGGAGAAAATCTGCCAGTCTTTAGTTTATTCAACGACGTGGTTACGATGGAGAAAGCATTCCAAAAAACAATTTCTATCCACCTGGAGACAAATCCTGTCAAGATTGATGCAAGTGCGGTATCGGCTGCTTATCAACCCAGATACTTCTGAGGGAACCTGCCTGGCATGAACAGGCCTCTTGTAGCTACAGACAATGAGAAGACAAAGCGTCAAGATAGCTTTGAGCCCGGAAGAGTCGCGAAGTTCATCAAAATACGTCACTAAAGAGTTTATAAAATTAGTTTTTCGTTCGAAATACGTCAATAAAGATTTTACCGCATATAACTGCAGCGCTAAACACTGAATAAAATGTGTTTTTCAACCGAAATTAGTCAATAAAGATTTTACCGCATATAACTGCTGCACTAAAGCTGAATGAAAAAAAAATTCCCACATATAACTTCGACCGAAGTACGCCAACAAAGATTTTACCACATATAACGGAGCACGGAGATGGAGAGGGTCTTCGGATTCCCCCCGCACTATATGGATGTCTCAGAAATTAACCGCTGCTCCCGACAGCAGCTCCTTGTAAGGTAATTTTGAAAGCATGTAGAAGCCACATGGGGCCCCCACATTGCAGATTTATCATGGAGACATTATGGAGATTTTACTGCATATAACCGCAGCGCTGACCGCTGAATAAATTTAGTTTTTCGACCAAACTTCAATAAAGATTTTTTCCACATATAACCGTCGCTGACATGAACTGAGAATGTATTTGTCTTTTTGTACTGAAATAGGCCACTAAACGCTTTCAAGACATATAACCGCCGTCGACATGAACTGAGAATGTATTTTTCTTTTTGTACTGAAATACAAAATAACACATATAGCCGCTTACTTCCGTGAACCCCTGCACCACTACATCCTGGGTAGGTAGGCTGCTGCGAAGCAGGTGCTCTACCTCGGGCACATTTGGCTCCCTACCTCCCACTGCTGCCACCCTGCTGACTCCCAGCCATGCTTTCAACACATATAACCGCTGACGAGAACTGAGAATATATTTTTCTTTTTGTTCTGAAATAGGCCACTTAATGCTTTTGCCACAAATAAGTGCACCAGTGAAGTTCATATATTTTTCTCTTTCTGTACTGAAATAGGCCACTAAACCCTTTTGCCACTATAAAGTGCACCAGTGGAGTGTGCATATTTTTTTCTTTCTTTAATGAAATAGGCCACTGAATGCTTTTGCCACAAATAAGTGCACCAGTGAAGTGCATTTTTTTTTTCTTTCTGTATGCTGTCAACACATATAACCGCCGACGTGAACTGAGAATATATTTTTCTTTCTGTACTGAAATAGGCCAGTAAAAGCTTTCAGCAGAAATAAATGCACCAGTGAAGTGTGTATATAGTTTTATTTCTGTACTGAAATAGACCAGTAAACACTTTTAGCAGAAATAAATGAACCAGTGAAGTGCGTATATTTTTTTCTTTCTATAATGAAATAGGCCACTGAACGCTTTTGCCACAAATAAGTGCACCAGTGAAGTGCGTATATATTTTTCTTTATGTACTGAAATAGGCCACTAAACCCTTTTGCCACAAATAAGTGCACCAGTGAAGTGCGTATATGTTTCTGCATGCTTTTAACACATATAACTGCAGAAGTGAACTGTGTGTATATTTTTCTTGTTTGAAAAGATATAAGCCACTAAAGGCTTTTCAACAAAGCACTTGCACCCCAAGAACAAATTGCTGGAATGACAGAGCTGTATAATGGCTATTTAGATCCACAAATAATCTTTCCCTGCACTTGTAAATCGCTTTTTGAGACACTAAGATGCTGTGAAATGATTCCTCCCTATCCTTTCCCTGCACTTGTAAATCACTTTTATGGCACTGTTCCTAGTGCTTTCTGACAACTCTCCCTGCACTAAGATGCTGTGAAATGATTCCTCCCTATCCTTTCCCTGCACTTTCAGTTTTATTTTTCACAATCAGGTTTTTCCAATTGTTGTCCCTAGCGCCTTCTCACATCTGTCCCTGCACTCAGAACGCTTGAAAATGTCTGACTCTAAGATGGCTGCCGTATTTATAGGGCTGTGACATCACAGGGCCCACTGGCTGCTGATTGGCTGCATGCATGGCATTATGGGTCAGCCCGCCTTCTCAGAGTTCCTTGGCCCATATCCTCACACTTGTAGCTGCCATTGTAGCCACCATCTTAGGAAAATTGTGATTCGTTACCACGAAGCGCGAGGAAATTCACATTCATTGCAAATTTCATTTTTCCTGAAATTCAGATCGAAATCCACTTTGTCTGATTCGATTCGCTCATCTCTAGTCTTGACACCTCCCTGATGGCAGATATCAGGAAAAAGAAGATCATGCTGTTCAATTTCAACATGACTTTTTCTTCACAGGAGAAAGAATCCCTTAACAGAGTTGCTTGGCTACAGCTTACTACCTCCTGCTAATTCAAAACACATACCGCCTCAGATGAGCTGAGTGTGCAGGTGTTTGGGGAATTAGGAATAGCTGTCGGCTGAACGCTCAACAGCTGTCCATAGTCTATGGCCCGCGTGAGATTAAAATATGGGTTGCAGTGCATTCCTGAATTAGACTACATGCACACGACATGTTTTGCAGTCCGCAAATTGCAGATCCACAAAAAAAACAGATGACATCCATATGCCATCCGTTTTTTTGTGGATCCATTAAAACAATGCCTATCCTTGTCCGCAAAACGAGCAAGAATAGGACATGTTCTATTTTTTTCGCTGGGCTACGGAACGGACATACTTATACGGACAGCACACGGAGTGCTGTCCGCATTTTTTGCGGACCCATTGAAATAAATGGGTCCGCATCCTATATGCAAAAAAAACGGAACAGAAACAAAACAAACATGGAAACAAAATACATTCATGTGCATGAGGCCTTAAACAGTTTTCTTTTTTTTGTTTTGTTTTTGAGGGAGAAGTACATGATTTGATTTACACACTGCCTGCCACTATAAAGGTGCTAAACATTTTATTTATGGTAGCACAATCAATAATTGAGACAAAAACCAGACAAATTAAATTTTCATGAGTATTCGCCCTGAAAATCAATACTTTGTGGAGCCTTCTTTTGGTACAATTACAGATGCAAGTCTCTTACGTATGTCTCTATTAGCTTAGCACATGTGGACACTGGGATGATTGCCTACTCTTCCAGGCAAAACTGCTTCAGCAATATCATGCCACAATTCTCAAATGGATTGAGGTCTGAGCTTTGACTAGTCCTTACAAGACATTTAAATCTTTGCTCTTAAACCACTCCATGTAGCTTTAGCCTTAGGTTTAGGGCCGTTGTCATGCTGGAAGGTGAAACTCCATCCCGTCTTAAATCTTTGGCAGAATGATACAGGTTTTCATCAAGAATTGCCCTGTATTCATGGCCATTCATACTGCCTACAATCCTGACCAGTTTCCCAGTACCTGACAATAAGAAAGCATCCCACACAGCATGATGCTGCCACTACCAGGTTTCACCTTGGGAACGGTGTTCCTTGGCAATGGGAAGTGTTAGGCTTGTGCTACATATAACATTTACCAAAAAGTCCAATATTAGTTTTAGCTGAGTAAACAACCTTCTATCATGTGTTTGTCGAGTTTGCTAAATACTGTTTTGTGAGGTGTAAACAAGTTTTCTTATGGTTTTTTTTTTTTAGCAATGGGATTTTCCAGGACACGATTCCATAAAGCCCCACACTGTGAAGTATTTCTTTTATTAGTCCTATAGACAGAGACTTCTATCTCCTCTGTAGATCTTTGGAGCTCCTTCAGTGTTCCTTGCCCAGTCTGCATGTTGGCCTTCTTCTTTTTCTCTGTTGGTTTGTATTTGTTTCATATTCTTTCCATTTTGTTATAATGGATTAGGATGTTCAAAGTTTGGGATATTTTTTTAAACCAAATTGGATTTAAACGTCTCCATTACTTTGTCTCTGACCTGTTTGGTGAGCACCATGGTTTTCAGATCAGTTGCAGTCTGAAAACTCAGGGGCTTTTCAGAACAGGTATATTTATTCTCACTTCATGTGACAGATAGTGTAATACTTTAGTTGCACACAAGGGAACCTTATTTAACTAAATATTTTACTGATTGTTTGTTACAAATGTATTTATAGGTTCATAGCAAAGGGGGTGAACATATATTAGTCAAAACTTTTCAGGTTTTCGTTATTTTTTGAACAAGATATTTTTTCCACCCCACTGTAACAATCTGGACTATTTTGGCAAGACCATTGCAAAACACCTAAATTAAAACCCATTTTAACTCCAGGTTGTAATGCAACAAAACAGGGAAGGTGGTGAATACTTTTGCAAGGCACTGTACAACTGGGAACAGCCAGAAGTTTCAGATTTAAAATTATTATTTCAATTTCCTCTGTTACAAATTTCTTCAGCAATCCATAGATAATTTATACAGGAAAACACTATTTAGTAAAAAAAAAAAAATGTAAAGGCAAAATATTGCCTTTTGGTAATCCATAAATCTCTCCCCCTCGCACCCAACAATTGTACCCTAGGTGAAAGCCTGCTCTGTTTACCCCTCACCCACCATTGGCATGAGCAGCAAAAAACATTTAGTCCTGCCCCTGATTACTGTTCATTCTATTTTGCATTGATCCACGAGGGACACCTCTATGTATCTCATGACATGTTGCACTAGTATTGGGCAAATTGAAATATCCGAAGCGGAATTTGATGCAAAGTTTAGATTTGCCAGGAAGCTGAATTTTTTTGTACTTCATGGAAACAAATAATTTTTCCTAAAATGGAGCTAGAGTTGAAAAAAAATACTCACCTCATCGACCTATCTATCCATCTCTCTATCTATCTATCAATTAATCTATATTTTTTTTTGTGAAAATGTGACTACATAGGAGGGCTGCTTGAGACCAAAGTGTGTGTGTGTGTGTGTGTGTAGGGGGACACCTTGTTCTGGCATGCTTTTCCAGTAGAAGGAACTGTTCTCTGCTCTCTGAGAAGTGCACTGAGGACATCTAGAGAGACCTACGTGTATTAACAGTAGAATTAGTCAATATTGGGGGTGGACGTGGAAGTGACACCCAAGCTGTTTATGACTATGCAGTACAGAGAAAAAGCACCTGAGCGAACTCCTCATATGCTGGTTTAGAAAGGACCAGCCACGCAGAGTGGTTGTTAGCTGGCAAGCGGGTGTGAGTGATGTTCACAAATTAGTGCACTGCCCTAGGGACCTAGCAAAAGGTTGGTGCTGGTACACCCACTGATTTTACAAGGGGGCCAGAGTGACCTAGTAAGATGCATGTCACCACTGAAGTCAAGTGAGGAGAAGATAAGATACCCCAGCCATACAGGCTAAAAAGATTAGGAACACTGTGAGCGGCCAAGAGCAGCTGGTTTGGATGAAAAGTATCCATCATGGTAAGTGTGTTTGTATTAAATCTTTTATCCTCAGTTCTGCCTGACAGACTTGTAATCACTAAAGCAAAGAGTAAAATTGTCATTTGGTAAGCCCTCTCTGTTATCTCTTTCCATGTGCCAGTGTCCAATGCATGTCTTAAAAATGTCTCCTGTTTGGAGGACTCAGAGCTTTACCTTTACCTTTTAATACATAGTCACCCATTAAATTGAATAGAAACTATGTAATATTACATTCATCCTGCAGAAGCCGTTGCAGGCATATAGTATTGTGCAGATGCCTACAGCGCTAAAAGTTAATCACAAGTAATTCAAAGAACGGGGGCACATCAGGATTAAGGAAAGAGTGCCGGCACACGGTATATGATACACAATGCGATTCAAAAAAGGAAAAGAATACCGAGATAAAAGCTGCACATCTAAAAATTATATCAAATTTATTGAAAGCAACCGACACGACAAGAGACAAGTTAAAATTATTGTATACAATATATCAGGGCCATGTGAATCAATTACACATGCCACACTGACTCACCACAAAAGCATGAACATACCCCCACATGAATAAATGTATAACAGTTTAAAGTGCATGAAATCCATCAACAAAGTAGAAAGCTGTAATACTTATCATTCAAAGTAGCAAAGGTGGGGGTGTGCGTGGCGGTCAGGAAAAGGGCCCAACGCGTATCGCCAGGCTCTGCTGGCTTCCTCAGGGGTGCCTGTGCCTGAATGGCACATAAACTAGTATATATGCACATGGTAACTAGATAACAATCATTTTCACCTGTGTCAGGGGGCATTTCCATGGAGTATGAGGGCGGCAACCCCATACTAGTGTGGGAGGAGGGATGGAGATGAAAAGAGGGAGGAGGGAAAAAAGGAAGCTCAATGCCCTCTATAGAGGGTCGATATGGCGGCCAGTGAGCGTCCAATAGCAGGGACCAGAAGTGACGTCCACCTAACAAAACCGGCGCGTCCCAGGCTCCTGACAACGGGAGCGGCAGGACGCACAGGCCAGAGTCGCCATGACAGCGAGAGGACGCCAAACCTGAAACAGGAAGTGACGTCCACGCGTGCGCATTGCCGAGCCGGCGCGTCCTGCGTTCCAATTACCGGAAACAGCAGGGCGCGCAGGCTCAGAAAGCACACACTGTGTGCCACACATCGGGAACCATGTTACAGAAATGAAGCGCAATTGTGTGCACATAGAGCCAGCCCTGTGGGGAGGGGACAAAGCCAGGAAAAGAAAAAGAAAAAAAGGAGAAAAAAAAAGAAAAAGGAAACAATCAATGAATGAGGACATCTAACATATATGAACAATGCCCTGAGCTTGGAGGGGACTCAAAACACTATGGGCCAGATTTATCATTAGCTCAGGTCAGAATAATGGAGTGAAAAAGTCCCAAAAAAGTCCCAAACGCTAAAACTGCGCACAAATTTGCGACTTTTTTCTGCTCTGCACTATGCTCGCCAGTTTTCTAAAAGTGGCTGTGTTTTCTTATGTAGATGAATCTCTAGACAGATTTACTATTGGGACTATTTAAAAAGTCGCAAAAAAGTCGCAAAAAAGTCGCAATTTCACTCCAGTGAGGACCATGCTTATCTTATGAGACTTTTTAATAGAACATGCGACTTTTTCATAAAAACTTGAGACTTTTTCGTAAAGATGTGCGACTTTTGTAAAGCTGCTTACTGACGGATAAACTGCTACCGTCAAACCACATTTATTACAGTCTTAAAGGGCCGATCATAAATCTGACTTGGCTAAAACTGACTTTAGCCATATGTTAAAGTGGAGTGAGCTGTCAGAGTAATGATAAATCTGGCCCTATGTCTTTACATGATTTAATATACTTAAAAACTGCCAATTTATATATATAGTAAAAGGCAAAGAAAACAGAAATATTAAGAAAATTGCAAAGAATATATATATATATAAGTAAAAAGACATGTATAAGGGGTGCAAGAAATATATATAAGTAACAATCCATTTATGAATAATATATGAAAAGTGGATTGCAAAGAAGTGACAAATTGATTATGTGCTTGTGAAACTACATAAGTTGTGCTCCTTACCAAGTGGTTTAATCAGTAGCCCTATTTATGTGCGCTAATCAATTATTTTTATTTTATACTAGTGATTTAATGTGATTGACTACTATGTCCATTTTACATTAATATATCCCTGTCCCAATGTTTATTACTTTTTATTTTGTGTTTTTGATATTTTTTGTGTTATTATATTTTATGTTTTTTTCTGTTTCTTTCCCTTTTTCCTTCTTCCATTGTATTTATATATATTTATATTATATTTGGTTTTTATTTTTATATTATTATTGTACTTATTATTTTTTATTTTATTTTTTGTATTTTTTGTGTATTTTTTGTATATTTTATGTTGTTGTTTACTTTTTATTATTTCTATTTTATTATCCTGTATTTTGTATTTTTCTCTATTCTATACTTTTTATATTTTATATTTTACGTATAAATATTTTTATTTCACATTATTTGCGTTTTTAATTATTATTATTATTATTGTTGTTGATAATATTTTTTTGTGTTATTTTTGTTATATTTTTGAAACATTAAATAATATATATATATATATATATATATATATATATATATATATATATAAAAAATATAAAACAGGAGGCTTTGTCCCATCCCCCAAAGGGAGCCCAAATAGAAACTGAAAAAAGGAAAAATAGATATTGCACATAAAAAGAATATATGAATATATATATATATATATATATATATATATATATATATATATATATATAGAAAAATAAGTCCAGAGTCGGTAAGTCCAGGGAAAAAAACAAGGAAAAATATGCAAAAAGTTAATCACAAGTCATTTTACTTGTAAGACCTCCTGCAATTAGCTGATTGTTAACAGGTCTGCATTTAAAAAAGTTTTTTTCCAGACAGGACAACCCCTTAGGTATACTACTTAAACTAATCACAAAAAGTTAGGGATATTTGACTTCTGGGTAAAATTAATGGAAAATGGAAAAAGATCACGCTACAGTGATATTATAGCATGAAAGTAGGGCATTTAAGTAGAAGCATACAATGGTGATTTTCTCATTTCAAACAATTTATTGAAACAAAAGCAAACAACAGTGGTGGGTATACCCCCAGAAAAAATGCCAGTGTCTATATAACTTGTCATGTGGCCTTGAGCATCATTTACAGCTTGACAGTGACATCTAATGCTGTTCAGAAGTTGACTTATTGTCTGCTGTGGCATGACATTCACTCTTCTTGAAGGGTTAGTGAGGTTCTGGGTTACAGAGTTACAAGCCTCTACATGGCAACACATCTGATCTCATAGGTTTTCGATGGGATTCAGGTCTGGAGAAAGTGCAGGCCACTCCATTTGATGTACCCCAGTCTCCAGCAGCCGTTCCCTAATGATGCAACCTCGATGAGCTGGCACATTGTTGTCCATAAAGATGAAATTAGGCCTGTGTTGTTCATGCAGAGGCACAATGACTGGATTACTATGTTTTTCAAGTAGTATGGGCTTGTCACTGTACCATTCACAAAGTGTAGGGCAGTTCTTTATTGACTAGACACATCTGCCCACACTGTAAAACCACCACCACCAAAGGATCATCTGGTGACAACAGTTGGCTCTCTCCTTGACATCTCCAACATCGTTGATGGCCATTTCTGCTCAGCGTAAATCAACTTTCATCAGTGAACAGCACTGAGGCCCACTGGTCCCTCGTCTAGCATAGATGATCCTTGGCCCATGCAAGACAATGAAGCCTGTGCCTGGTGGTGTGGTCAGGTACCCTTGCAGGTTGTCTAGCACACAGACCACACTGATGTAAACAATTTTGAATGGTCTCACGTGACACTTGGATGCCTCTCACCTCCCTTAAATGTGCCTGGAGTTGTGTGACATTTATCATCCAGTTCAGCAGGGCATTGTTCACAATGAAGTGGTCATTAGTGTGGGATGTGGCCAACAGATGTCTACTTCTATGCCTTTCTGTGACTCTTCCAGTCTCTCTGTATCTCTGTTGAAACCTGCAGATTACACTCTGTGACACTCCATGCAAGATGTTCTCAGATGGAAGTGGCCACTGAGCTTAAAGTCTTGCAATGGCGAGGTACTGTTGATCAATTGTTAGGTTTTGTCTTGGACTCATGATGTCAAAATGTGGACAGCATGATGAGGAGGACTGTTTAAATACCAATTCTAATTAAACCAGGAAATTTTTGGGGCGATTCATGGATCAAACACCTGTTGTGAAGTTTTATGTTAAGCTCCTTGTTAGAGAGCAACAAGTTGTGCAAAAAGTACTGAAACATAGAACAGCTGAACATGTACATTCAAAAGTTTAAAGAAGGTCACATTAAGTTCACCTGTAAAGGTTAGGCTACTTTCACACTAGTGTTTCTATTTTCCGGTATTGAGATCCATCATAGGGTCTCAATACCGGGAAAAAATGCTTCCGTTTTGTCCCTATTCATTGTCAATGGGGACAAAACGTAACCGAACAGAACGGAATGCTCCAACATGCATTTGGTTGCATTCTCGTACTGGAGAGTAAACCGCAGCATGCTGCAGTTTTCTTTCCGTCATGGGATGCAGAGCAAGACATGACCCACAATGCAAGTCAATGGGGACAGATCAGTTTAACGCTGACACTATCTGACACAATAGAAAACGTTTCTGTCCCCTGTTAACTTTCAATGAAGTTCATGATGGATCCGTCTTGGCTATGTTAAAGATAATACAACCGGATCCATTCATAACGGATGCACAGATGTTTGTATTATCAGTCAGGGAAGCATTTTTGCTGAGCCCTGCCGGATCCAGCAAAAACACTAGTGTGAAAGTAGCCTTATAGTGCATTTTAGGTTCATCCAGAAACTTCACCCACATGCCAAATATCCCTAACTTTTTGTGAGTAGTGTAAAAATGAGCGTCATACATTAAACAATAAGATCTAGCCTTTGAATAAAATTTTTATTTTTATTAAATAATATAGTATATTAGACTTCATATTTCTTTTAGTTCAACTACAAAACTAATAGTAAAATATAAGCTATCCTTGGTTATTGTGTACATGTACGGTACTCTATGATTCAACACTGATGAAACCCTTCATGCTGTACTTACATAAGTTGCATGATGACACCTACTCTCTTTTACATGAGTCCCAGCACTAAATGCATATTGCATAATGTGTATTGAGTTTACCAAACCCTCAAATTTCCATGTTCATGCTTTTTTATGCCATTTTTAAGGCCAAAGCCAGAAGTACATTTAAGAAGCAAAGACTCAATTTAATATACAGTACATTCCTGGCTTTGGTTTTAACTTGAAAAACAGCATGAACAAATCTTAAAAGCCTAAAACCTTATTCACGCGTCAGTGTTTTGGTCAGAAATTTCCATCAGTAATTGTGAGCCAAAACCAGGATTGGAGCCTCCACAGCCATAATTATGGTATAAGGGAAAGATCTGCCACTCCTGGTTTTGGCTAAAAAATCAATGATGGAAATCACTGACCAAAACACTGACCTGTGAATGAGGCATATTGCTGTCTTTGTGTTCATGAGCTTAGGGAGGGGGAGAGAAAAAGCAAACATTTGTAAAAAAAATATATAAAAAAAAATATATAAAAGACATAAAATGCAGTCAAAAGTTTAAGACCACTTGAAAAATGGCAAAAAAAAAACATATTTAGAATGGCTGGATCTTAACAAGGTTCCAAATAGAGCTTCAAAATGCAACAAGAAGAAATGGGAGTGAGACAAAACATTTTTTGAGCATTCAATTTAATGAAAACAACGAATAAACAGAAACAGGCTGTTTTCCAGCTGATCAAAAGTTTAGGATCACACCTCCAAAAAAACTAAACCCCCCCAAAACAGAAATCCAGCTTCCAAACATGAACTCAGTAATGAGTAGCTCCGCCGTTATTGTTTATCACTTCCAAAATTCGTTTCGGCATGCTTGATGCAAGCGTTTCCATGAGGTGAGTGGGAACATTTCTCCAAGTGGTGAAGACGGCCGCACGAAGGCCATCTACTATCTGGAACTGTTGTCCATTTTTGTAAACTTCCCTTGCCATCCATCCCCAAAGGTTCTTAATTAGATTTAGATCAGGGGAACACGCAGGATGGGCCAAAAGAGTGATGTTATTCTCCTGGAAGAAGTCCCTTGTTCTGCGGGCATTGTGTACTGTAGCGTTGTCCTGTTGAAAAACCCAGTCGTTATCACACAGACGAGGGCACTAAGTCATTAGGAATGCTCTCTGCAACATCTGGATATAGCCAGCGGCCGTTTGACGCCCCTGCACTTCCTGAAGCTCCATTGTTCCACCGAAAGAAAAAAGCACCCCAGACCATTATGGCGCTGTCACGCCGGTGACAGGTTTAAGAAGGTCTGAAAGAATATTAGTTATCTGACAGCCTCTTTTGGTTTCACTTTGTCTGTGTGTTGCTGGTATGTCCACACCCCCTGTTCAGGTGTGGATCATGTGACCTTCACCTCCCCCTATTTAGTCTGACTTTACCCATCACTCCTTGCTCTGGATAGCTTCATTTGGTTTTTGGAAGAGCTGGAGTGTGGTTCGTGGTGAAGTCCTGTTCGTCCATCATCCATTAGCCTCGGAAGTTAAGTGTTCCGCTTGTTGTGTTTTGTATTCCCCCCACCTTTGTTGTTTACTAGGCCTCAGCGAGACGCTGGTTCCTTCACCAGGGAAGGAGCGGGTTGTCTCTGCCCAGTCATTACTATTAGGGCAACTGAGGGCCATCAGGGTTTTCTAGATTCCTGTGTATGGGCATTTCTACCATCGAGAGGTGCCCATACGGATAGGAGTTAGGGCCAGGAGCAGGGTTTTATAGGTGGTGACCCTTTTCCTTCTTGTTGCCCTTTGGTGTTCTCCCCTACAACATCCGTGACATTATCCAGAGCCAATACCACAATTTTTTGTTCTGATCTGTGCAGCTATGGATGCTATGACTGCACTGGTCAAACAGCTGCAAAATTTGACTTTGGAGGTAGCAGACCTCCGTGCGATGGTTTTGCAGATTCAGAGTTCACAGGCTGCTTGTTCCGGTGGTGGGTTCCAGGCCTGCCCTGAACCAAAGGTAGCTCTCCCGGACAGGTTTTCCGGGGGTAGTGACAATTTCCTCCGGTTCAGAGAGTCATGTTAATTATACTTTAGGCTGCGTCCATACTCTTCTGGGGATGAGTGTCAACGGGTGGGTATGATTATTTCATTGCTAAAAGAGGACACCCAATCTTGGGTTTTGTCTCTGCCGACCGGATCACCGTCCCTCCGGTCGGTAGATGAATTCTTTAGAGCCTTGGGTCTTATCTATGATGACCAGGGGATCAGAGACCAAGTTACGGGGTTTGCGGCAGGGAGAACGCTCTGCAGAGACCTATTGCTCAGAATTTAGGAGATGGGCTACGGATACAAAGTGGAACGATTCTGCTCTCCGCAGCCAATTCTGCCAGGGTCTCTCTGAGAGACTGCAGGACGCATTGTCTTTTCATGAAAATCCTGAGTCATTGGAAGCAGCTATGTCTCTTGCTCTACGTCTTGATAGACGCCTGAGGGAGAGATCTAGGGGTCCTCACCTTCAGGACGTACTGTCCAATAAGGGTACTGCTTCACTTGACACTTATGGTGGAGATACACGGGTGGTTGTGCTTCGTGATGAGCCTATGCAGTTAGGAGGAGCTACTCCTGGAACAATTGGCAAAAGCTTGGGTCATGTGAAAGGAGTCTGATTTTGTTGTGGCAAGAAGGGACATTTGGTGAATATTTGTCCGTACTTGCAGCGTCAAAGTGTAAACAAAAAGAAAAAAATGTTTAATCCCCAAATTACTATTGGTAGTATGGGTGGGGAGCAAGAAAACCTACTTTTGTCTTTTACTGGTAGTACCCGTTTTCTCCTGTCTACCGAGGTTGCCCTTGAGTCCAAAACTGTGAAAATCGAAGCATTTATCGACAGTGGGGCAGGAGTTAACTTGATTGATGGACAGTTTGTACGCATTCACGGGTTGACTACTAATGCATTAGAGAATAGTATTTCTGTCTTTGCAATTGACTCAGCACCTCTCGCCCAAAAATGCCTGTCGCAGGTAGTGAATGACATTCATTTAAGAGTGGGTGATTTGCATCAGGAATCTATCTCCTGTTATGTGTTGGAGGGTCTGCCTGCTCCGTTGGTGTTGGGCTTACCATAGTTAAGCAAACATAACCCTTACATTGATTGGCAAGCAAGACAGATTCTCGATTGGAGTGATTTTTTCATGGACAACTGTCTTAATGCATCGTTCTCTATGGTTACCACTAAAACTGTACCCTCGTTCATTTCAGAATTTTCTGATGTTTGGTAATCAGGAGTTGCCTCCACACCGGGAGTATGACTGTCCCGTCAATCTTATTCCCGGAGCTAAATTGCCCAAATCTCGGTTGAATAATCTTTCGGAACCCGAAAGAAAGGCTTTGCGAGAATATATTGTAGCGGTCAGAGGAGGGAGAGACCGCAAAGCAGGATTCAAGTACAGTACAGCGGACAAGGAGACTGAAGCAAAAACCGGCTTTATTAAAGAACCAGATGTAACTGCTGGAAAATCGGATTAACAGTATAAACAGGTTTACAGATTACATGAACACGAGTTAGAATAAATGCGTTCCACAGTATACACATCAGAGTCCAGGCTACACTAGTATACTCCTATCTAGCCCTGCTACCAAGGGGACGCTTCTGCAGCGCACTGACTACGTCCCCGACTCTATAACCTATCACAGATAAGCACCGGTGCCACTCACAGTTCTGCAGATTCTCTTGGATCCAATAAGATGCAGTCTGGCTCCAGGTCCGGTCGCTTGCTTGGCTGTCTTTCTCTCTCTGGTTAAAGCAGATGCAGATCTTCAGCTCTGGCAGGAAAGATCCGGCTGGTCTCTACACACAGTCCCACTTCTCTGGAACACACAGTGAAGTCCTCTGTGTGCAGCTCCACAGCTGTCAGGAAAATCTCAGCTAATATAGCCTCCTGCTGCTACAGTCTTTTTCTGTTATCTCTCAGCAGTCCATCTCTCCCTGTTATCTCAGCAAGGTCCCAGCAACTTCTGGAACAGCCCAGGAGAAACTTCTTAACTCTTTCTTAGCCTCTGGCCAGCACTACTCAGGTTCCTGTTTAGTCACAGTGGCCTCTGGTAGCCGGAGGGAAACATGACAGTCTACATAGATATAAGTGCTGGAAATGCTGCTGGTTGATTCAGGGCTGCCTCTTACAATATCACGGAGAGTTTGGCAAAGGGACATATTAGACCATCCAAGTCCCCAGTGGCTGCTGGATTTTTCTTTGTAAAGAAAAAGGATGGTACCGTGAGACCATGTCTGGACTTCTGTGAGCTCAATCGTATTACCGTCCGTGATCCTTACCCCCTTCCTTTGATTCCGGATTTGTTTAGTCAAATTGTCGGTGCCAAGGTGTTCTCTAAATTGGATCTGAGGGGGGCATATAATCTAGTAAGGATCAAGGAGGGGGATGAGTGGAAGACCGCATTTAATACCCCTGAGGGGCATTTTGAAAACCTGGTCATGCCCTTTGGGTTAACCAATGCTCCTGCGGTTTTTCAACACTTTGTCAATGACATCTTTCATCATCTGGTGGGGAGGTTTTTCGTTGTATACCTTGATGACATACTAATTTATTCACTTAATATGGAGACTCATCAGGATCATGTGAGACAGGTGTTACAGATCCTAAGAGAGAATAAGTTGTATGCTAAGATATAAAAGTGTGTATTTGCTGTACAGGAAGTGCAATTTCTGGGTTACCTGCTCTCATCCTCAGGTTTTCGTATGGATGGAAAATCTAAAAGCGCTTATGCGGTTTTTGGGGTTTACCAACTACTACCGTAAATTTATCTTGAACTATTCATCGGTGGTTAAACCTTTACAGACATGACTAGGAAGGGTGCTGATATTTCTATCTGGTCTGATGCGGCATTACAGGCGTTTTCTGCTGTGAAAGAATGTTTTGCTTCGGCCCCTATTCTGGTGCAGCCGGACGTGTCTCAGCCATTTATTGTTGAGGTTGACGCGTCTGAGGTTGGGGTAGGAGCAATATTGTCGCAGGGTCCTTCACTCAGTAAATGGCGCCCATGTGCATTTTTTTCTACAAAACTCTCGACTGCTGAAAGGAATTATAATGTGGGGAATAGGGAATTGTTGGCAATTAAGTTGGCGTTCGAGGAGGGCGGCATTGGTTGGAAGGAGCAATTCATCCTATTACAGTAATTACGGATCACAAGAATCTGGCCTACTTGGAGTCGGCTAAGCGACTGAACCCAAGGCAGGCCAGATGGTCATTGTTTTTTACCAGATTTAACCTCATCGTCACTTATCGGCCTCGGGTTAAGAACGTCAAGGCGGATGCTTTGTCACTTAGCTTTCCTGGGGGGGTGAGTCTAATGACCCTAGTCCCATTTTATCTGAAGGAGTGGTAATTTCCGCTATTTATCCTGATTTCGAGGCCAGGGTGTTGGAGGCACAGGAGGATGCTCCGGACTCTTGTCCTCAGGGGAAATTGTTTGTTCCCTCCGAATTACGTCACAAGGTGTTCGAGGAACATCACTGTACGGTGCTTGCTGGGCACCCTGGGAGCAGATCGACTGTCGATCTCATCTCTTGCAGATTCTGGTGGCCGGGGTTGCGTAAGTGTATTGAGGACTATGTGTCAGCCTGTGGTACCTGTGCACGTGCTAAGGTGACACACACTCGGCCTTCCGGATCTCTGCTTCCATTGCCCATCCCGTCCAGACCATGGACCCATTTGTCCATGGATTTTATCACGGATTTACCGCATTCTTCGGGAAAGACTGTGATTCTGGTGGTTGTCGATTGTTTTAGTAAAATGGCACACTTTATTGCATTACCTAGTCTACCCAATGCTAAAACTCTTGCGCAGGTGTTTGTCGACAACATTATGAAACTACATGGCATTCCCTCTGATGTGGTGTCCAATAGAGGGACTCAGTTTGTTTCCAGATTCTGGAGAACGTTCTGTACTTGTCTGGGTGTACAATTGTCCTTCTCTTCGGCTTTTCATCCTCAGTCGAATGGACAGACGGAGCGCCTTAATCAGAATCTGGAGACTTACTTGAGAGGTTTTGTTTCAGAGAATCAGGAACAGTGGTCTTCATTTTTGTCGTTAGCTGAGTTTGCTATAAATAACCGTAGACAGGAATCCACTGATAAGTCGCCGTTTTTTGGGGCATATGGGTTCCGTCCACAGTTTGGTTCATTTTCTGGTGCTCATTATTCCGAAATTCCTGAGGAGGAACGATTTTCCTCTTCTTTGTCTTCTATTTGGCGGAAAATCCAAAATAACCTGGAAGAGATGGGCAACAGGTATAAGTGTGCGGCTGACAGGAGACGTGTGAATGGTCCGGACCTAAGAGTGGGTGATTCTGTGTGGCTGTCTACAAGAAACATTAAACTTAAGGTACCTTCTTGGAAGTTGGGACCAAGATTTTTTGGTCCATATAAAATCACTGCCATTGTTAACCCTGTAGCCTTCCGTCTTGAACTTCCTCAGGCATTGAAAATCCATAATATATTTCATAATTCGTTGTTAAATAAATGTGTTGAACCTGTTGAACCGTCCTGCTTGCCTCCCGCTCCTGTCATGGTGGACGGCAATTTAGAATTTCAGATAAGCAGGATTGTGGACTCCCGAGTTCTCCGGAGATCCCTCCAGTATCTCGTTCATTGGAGAGGGTACGGACCAGAGGAGAGGATGTGGGTTCCAGCAACCGATGTTAATGTTAGCCGTCTGGTGAGAGCATTCCACAGAGCTCATCCTGATAAGGTTGGTCCTAGGTGCCCGAAGGTTATCCGTAGAAGGGGGGGTACTGTCATGCTGGTGACAGGTTTGAGAAGGTCTGAAAGAATATCTGCACATTAGTTATCTGACAGCCTCTTTTGGTTTCACTTTGTGTGTTGCTGGTATGACCACACCCCCTGTTCAGGTGTGGATCATGTGACCTTCACCTCCCCCTATTTAGTCTGACTTTACCCATCACTCCTTGCTCTGGATAGCTTCATTTGGTTTTTGGAAGAGCTGGAGTGTGGTTCGTGGTGAAGTCCTGTTCGTCCATCATCCATCAGCCTCAGAAGTTAAGTGTTCCGCTTGTTGTGTTTAGTATTCCCCCCCACCTTTGTTGTTTACTAGGCCTCAGCAAGACGCTGGTTCCTTCACCAGGGAAGGAGCGGGTTGTCTCTGCCCGGTCATTACTATTAGGGCAACTGAGAGCCACCAGGGTTTTCTAGGTTCCTGTGTATGGGCATTTCTACCATCGAGAGGTGCCCATACGGATAGGAGTTAGTGCCAGGAGCAGGGATTTATAGGTGGTGACCCTTTTCCTTCCCTAGCGGTGAGGCCTAGTGTCTTTTCCCTTCCTTCTTGTTGCCCTTTGGTGTTATCCCCTACAACATCCGTGACAGGCACCCCCTCCACTGTGGCGCGTAGAAAACATCTCAGGTGGGATCTGCTTGTCATGCCAGTAACATTGGAAACCATCAGGACCATCAAGGTAAAAAAAATTCTCATCAGAGAATAAAACTTTCTTCCACCTTTGAATGTCCTATGTTTGGTGCTCTCTTGCAAAGTCCAAATGAGCAGTTCTGTGGCGTTCAAGGAGACGAGGTCTTTGAAGACTTTTTTTGTTTTTGAAGCCCTTCAGTCTCAGATGCCGTCTGATGGTTATGGGGCTGCAGTCAGCACCAGTAAGGGCCTTAATTTGGGTCGAGGATTGTCCAGTGTCTTGACGGACAGCCAATTGGATCCTCCGGCTCAGTGCTGATGAAATCTTTTTTGGGTCTTCCACTTGACTTTTTTGTTCCATAACCTTCAGGATCATTTAAGAAATTCCAAATGACTGTCTTACTGCGTCCGACCTCAGCAGCGATGGCGCACTGTGAGAGACCCTGCTTATGCAGTTCAACAACCCGACCATGTTCAAAAAGGGAGAGTTTTTTTGCCTTCGCCATCACAACATGTGACTACCTGACAGAAAATGACAATGAATCCTCATCTTTGCACAGATTTGGCCTATTAAAGGCATGTGGTCCAAAAATTTGGATCAGCGGAAAAAACTGTTTCAGTTTAATCGTTATTTTCAATTAATTGAATGCTCAAAAAATGTTTTGTCTCACTCTCATTTCTTCTTGTTGTATGTTGAAGCTCTACTTGGAACCTTGCTAAGATCCAACAATGTAAAATAGGATTTTTTGCCATTTTTCAAGTAGTCTTAAACTTTTGATCAGGACTGTACTTTCCTAATATTATGATGAGTCCTAGGAGACTAGAAGGAGTTATCTAGAAATTTTTGTGGTAATTGGAGCAACTTTCGTGTCCAAAATGAACTTTTTGAAAAATTCGGCAAACCTGAAACTAACCAAATCTCAAAGGGTTCGCTCATCTATATACTTATAATATATCTGAGTGCTGAAAAACAATTAGTATAATTACAATAGATCTATGATGTCTGCAGGGAACATTCATGGTGTCTTTTCAGATTCTAGTCTACCAATTCCCATAGTTCCCCAGATATATACGATAACCTCATAAAAGGTAACAACCTTCAACTTTGGCTATGAATATCAAACTCCTACAATTACATATGAAAATAAAAATGACAACCTGATGCCAGACCTTAAAGACTGTAATTTCTACATATATTTCCACTATGATGTGCTATTTTATGTTGGTTTTATATTTTGTCATACAGTAGGCTGTTTGTTGGACAAATATAATGTTGTTTATTTATTATGCAGGTGAAATACACAAAAGAAGTTCCTTTCTGTCACTCGTCATCAATTTTCAAGTGAAACTTAAATTTTGTTTTATTATTTCTTCCAAAGATTTTATAATAGGTATTAAAACCAGCATCCATGAAAAGACAACTCATAGCAAATGACAAGAAGGTCATGGTACAGTATGCCATGCTAGACTCAAAGTTTTGAAATATACTGTAATAGATATGTGTCATTTCCTATGACTATGCCTCTAGTTTTTAATGTTTTTTTTTGTTGTGCACAGTAAAAAAAAGTTGATAAAATTTCATTATTATTTCTAAAATTAAAATTACTAAAATGATATATGAAAATTAATTATAATTAATATTACATTGTTGCTTTGAGTTATTAAATATTCCAGATTATCAGAATAAATTCACCCAATAAAAAGTAATATACTAAGATTATAGTATGACCTTGAGAAGTCTTCACTAGTGATGAGCGGCAGGTCCCATATTCGAATTTGCTATGTTTTGCGAATATTCGCTAGAATATTCGTTTCATATTCGCGAATATTCGTTTTCGAGATTATTTTCGCGATTAATCTTAAATGTAAAAATCGCGTAATGCGAAGTTGATCAAAAAAGAATATATAGCAGTAAATATAGTGCTATATATTCGTTTTAAGAATATTCGCCATATTCTAAAACAAGTATATATAGCAATATAGCGAATATTAGAGAGCAATTTAGCTAAGCAAATATAGTGCTATAATATTTTTTTTCAGTTCAGAAGAGAAAAAAAAGACTATATAAAAAATGATTATAGCACTATATTAGCTAAATTGCTTTATATTTGTATTTAGCAAATATTCGCTATACTGCTATATATTCTTGTTTTAGAATATGACAAATATTCTAAAAAACAAATATATAGCAATATAGCGAATATATTCGTTATTTAGAATATTCGCCTTTTTTTCCCCCCAATCTGTACAGTTGTGCAGCATACTCCTCCCCGACAAGCATCCCAGGAACCATGGGAACGCCTGTGGGTTAGAATATACTATCGGATCTGAGTTTTCCCTGCGATAGGGAAAACTCAGATCCGATGGTATATTCTAACCCACAGTCATTCCCATGGTGACGGGGACGCTTGTCGGTGAGGAGTTTGCCGAACAACTGTACAGATTGAAAAAAATATATATATATTCTAAATAACGAATATATTCGCTATATTGCTATATATTCTTTATTTTGTTATTTCGAAAAGCCGCTGTATTGCTATATATTAGTTTAATACAATATTCAGCCGAATATTGTATTAAATAGAATATAATAGAATATTAATATTAATATTAATCTCGAATTTGCAAATATTCGTAGATGCGAATATTATACATATTGATACGATTATTATTTTTTTCGGAAATTCAATTAAACACATTTAAACTGATAAGAGTATATATTACTAAAATTTGTGAATTGGTAATACCAGACCTCAGGATTGATAATTGGATCTCCTTGGGCATCACTGATATTGACCAACTAAAGAAAAATGATGTTTTTGTTGACTTTGCTTACTTACACAAAGAGTTCAACATCCCTAATGCAGATTTCTATAAGTATCTAAGAATAAGACACTTACTACAATCCCCAAGGATTTTTCATTTTACTTCCAATAATCACTCTTTGACAGAGTGGATTCATATGTCACATAGATTAGATAAAGGTATTACTAAAGGATACCAACTATTGAAAGAATCAAATATAAACCCCTTACAGCATATTTTAGATATGTGGAATGAAGACCTGGGTATAGTCCTTTCAGACTCAGAATGGAATGAAGCTTTTACCTCTGTTTCTAAACTCTCTAAATGCTCTGATCACTTAGAAGGAGCAAGAAAAATATTGTACAGATGGTATAGAACTCCTGTCTACTTGAATAAAATTTTTCCAGAGGTTTCCCCTGCTTGTTGGAGGTGTAGTAACGTTTGTGGATCGTATCTTCATATGTGGTGGAACTGTCCAACAGTAAAATGTCTGTGGAATACAATTTTTAAGTACATATCGACTCTTGCATGCTATACTATAGATCCCTCTCCTAAGATGGCATTATTATCGGTAGGCCTTATAGACCTTCCTTATCATTATAGGACCATTGCCAGTCACTTAATATTTGTTACCCGTTGCTGCTTGTTGGAAAACTGGCTCCCTACCTAATATCAATAGAATCTTTAGAACACTTGATAATAATTGCTTATATGAGGGCCTTTGGGCATCAGCTAGGAACTCTAAGACCAGCTTTCTAAAAAACTGGGAAGTCTGGCTAGCTGACACTAAATGCAACATACCTCCCAATGCATCCATTAGACTGTAATATTACTTGCGCTCAAGTCTGTTATGTCAGTATATCTTTCTGCATCTATGTACCTGTTTTGTTATTATTATATTTATAGTTTTAAGCTAATTGTTATATGAAGTGTAATTTTCTACCTCATTAACAGCTACCACAAGTGCCTTAATTATTTCTTTACTATAACTTCTACATGTGATTGAACTCATTCATTTGTAACCTACTTTTGAAAATGTTAATAAAAACTATTGTTCAAAAAAAAAAAAGAGTATATATTACTGATTTGTGCAATTAGCATTCTTGTTTCTTCGGCGCATGATGTTAGTAGCATGTATGTATGGTCCTCTGAAAAAACATGCACATAGCACAACAATTTCCCTGCCACTAAATATATACCACACACTATATAACACACACACACAATATACACTCACCTAAAGAATTATTAGGAACACCTGTTCTATTTCTCATTAATGCAATTATCTAGTCAACCAATCACATGGCAGTTGCTTCAATGCATTTAGGGGTGTGGTCCTGGTCAAGACAATCTCCTGAACTCCAAACTGAATGTCAGAATGGGAAAGAAAGGTGATTTAAGCAATTTTGAGCGTGGCATGGTTGTTGGTGCCAGACGGGCCGGTCTGAGTATTTCACAATCTGCTCAGTTACTAGGATTTTCACGCACAACCATTTCTAGGGTTTACAAAGAATGGTGTGAAAAGGGAAAAACATCCAGTATGCGGCAGTCCTGTGGGCAAAAATGCCTTGTGGATGCTAGAGGTCAGAAGAGAATGGGCCGACTGATTCAAGCTGATAGAAGAGCAACGTTGACTGAAATAACCACTCGTTACAACCGAGGTATGCAGCAAAGCATTTGTGAAGCCACAACACGCACAACCTTGAGGCGGATGGGCTACAACAGCAGAAGACCCCACCGGGTACCACTCATCTCCACTACAAATAGGAAAAAGAGGCTACAATTTGCACAAGCTCAACAAAATTGGACTGTTGAAGACTGGAAAAATGTTGCCTGGTCTGATGAGTCTCGATTTCTGTTGAGACATTCAAATGGTAGAGTCCGAATTTGGCGTAAACAGAATGAGAAGATGTATCCATCATCTGATGGCTACTTCCAGCAGGATAATGCACCATGTCACAAAGCTCGAATAATTTTAAATTGGTTTCTTGAACATGACAATGGGTTCACTGTACTAAAATGGCCCCCACAGTCACCAGATCTCAACCAAATAGAGCATCTTTGGGATGTGGTGGAACGGGAGCTTCGTGTCTTGGACGTGCATCCCTCAAATCTCCATCAACTGCAAGATGCTATCCTATCAATATGGGCCAACATTTCTAAAGAATGCTATCAGCACCTTGTTGAATCAATGCCACGTAGAATTAAGGCAGTTCTGAAGGCAACAGGGGGTCCAACACCATATTAGTATGGTGTTCCTAATAATTCTTTAGGTGAGTGTATATAGATTCTATTTTATGTCCATGAGCTTTCATAGTCTAAACGTAAGTTTTTGCAGGTTAATTTTGCATTACACAGGGTGCACCCAGGCGAGGCGAACCAGCTGTACAACCGATACGGTATCATCACTTAACAAGACAGGTACATCTCAGCTTACTTGTCCAATATCTGATTGGTCAGAGCCCACACACATACAATCGCAATACATTCTTAATAGTAACATGAAAAGTAAAATTTGACTTTCAAAGAGTTATATTTTTTTGGGATATATCTTAAAAAACTGGTATACTTAAAATGTTTTGATTATATGCTTTCATCTTTATCCATCAGCTATTTCTTGTGCGGGGATATGATAGGACCAGTAAAAGAGAGGAGAAACGGGCCATAATACAGTCTCTTCGGTCAGATTTATATAAAAAATATAAGATCTGGCATGAAAAAGAAGCGATGCAAAAAAAAAATTGTGTGACCTGAAGCGCCTACACTCTGATTGGGTCAAAGAGTTTAGTGCAAGATTATGCCCAGGTACAATGCTTACATGATTTTTGTTTCTCTCTACAACACTCTGTAATGAATATATACAGTAATGCTGCTAATCCGTACAGATGTAGTAGGGGTAACACACTACCTCTTAACTTTTTTTGAAACAAAAGCCATTTAAAGAAATTTGTTTTTTACATAACATGTCTCATAAAGCATGTGTGTTACCTTTACTACATCCGTATTTTATCCTTTTAGAAATGATTACTTAATATCGGTTTTGATATGTACAAAATCATCTGGTTACATCATACATCTCTACCTTGCTATGATTGTAAACATATAGAGTTATACACACAGCCCGGTACAGATGTATGATATCACTGGATGATTTCATCAGTTTCACACACACCTAAATACACTGCTCAAAAAAATAAAGGGAACACAAAAATAACACATCCTAGATCTGAATTAATTAAATATTCTTCTGAAATACTTTGTTCTTTACATAGTTAAATGTGCTGACAACAAAATCACACAAAAATTTAATCAAATTTTTCAACCCATGGAGGTCTGGATTTGGAGTCACACTCAAAATGAAAGTGGAAAAACACACTACAGGCTGATCCAACTTTGATGTAATGTCCTTAAAACAAGTCAAAATGAGGCTCAGTAGTGTGTGTGGCCTCCACGTGCCTGTATGACATTCCTACAATGCCTGTGCATGCTCCTGATGAGGTGGCGGACGGTCTCCTGAGGGATCTCCTCCCAGACCTGGACTAAAGCATCTGCCAACTCCTGGACAGTCTGTGGTGCAACGTGACGTTGCTGGATAGAGCGAGACATGATGTCCCAGATGTGCTCAATTGGATTCAGGTCTGGGGAACGGGTGGGCCAGTCCATAGCATCAATGCCTTTGTCTTGCAGCAACTGCTGACACACTCCAGCCACATGAGGTCTAGCATTGTCTTGCATTAGGAGGAACCCAGGGCCAACCGCACCAGCATATGGTCTCACAAGAGGTCTGAGGATCTCATCTCGGTACCTAATGGCAGTCAGGCTACCTCTGGCGAGCACATGGAGGGCTGTGCGGCCCTCCAAAGAAATGCCACCCCACACCATTACTGACCCAATGCCAAACCGGTCATGCTGGAGGATGTTGCAGGCAGCAGAACATTCTCCGCGGCGTCTCCAGACTCTGTCACGTCTGTCACATGTGCTCAGTGTGAACCTGCTTTCATCTGTGAAGAGCACAGGGCGCCAGTGGCGAATTTGGCAATCGTGGTGTTCTCTGGCAAATGCCAAACGTCCTGCACGGTGTTGGGCTGTAAGCACAACCCCCACCTGTGGACATCGGGCCCTCATGGAGTCTGTTTCTGACTGTTTGAGCAGACACATGCACATTTGTGGCCTGCTGGAGGTCATTTTGCAGGGCTCTGGCAGTGCTCCTCCTGTTCCTCCTTGCACAAAGGCGGAGGTAGCGGTCCTGCTGCTGGGTTGTTGCCCTCCTACGGCCTCCTCCACGTCTCCTGATGTACTGGCCTGTCTCCTGGTAGCGCCTCCATGCTCTGGACACTACGCTGACAGACACAGCAAACCTTCTTGTCACAGCACGCATTGATGTGCCATCCTGGATAAGCTGCACTACCTGAGTCACTTGTGTGGGTTGTAGACTCCGCCTCATGCTACTACTAGAGTGAAAGCACCGCCAGCATTCAAAAGTGACCAAAACATCAGCCAGGAAGCATAGGAACTGAGAAGTTGTCTGTGGTTATCACCTGCAGAACCACTCCTTTATTGGGGGTGTCTTGCTAATTGCCTATAATTTCCACCTGTTGTCTATCCCATTTGCACAACAGCATGTGAAATTGATTGTCACTCAGTGTTGCTTCCTAAGTGGACAGTTTGATTTCACAGAAGTGTGATTGACTTGGAGTTACATTGTGTTGTTTAAGTGTTCCCTATATTTTTTTGAGCAGTGTATTTAGCTGCTGAGATCATATGTGTGACTAAACTGTTTGTGTCTGGCTTGAAATCATTCTGTGGTAACCATAATAGAATAAGAGCTGGGGTTAGTGAGATAAGAGAATTGCCGACTTTATTAATGATATGTTCTACTTCTTTCCAGAAGTCTGTAATTTTTGTGCAAGACCACCAGATGTGAGAAATGGAGCCTGACTCTTCTTGGCATCTCCAGCACTTATCTGTAGGGGAGAGGCGTGCTCTATGTAAAAAATCTGGGGTTTTATACCATCTTGACAGAATTTCAAAGAGTTTTCCTGAAGGCGTATGCACTTAGAGAATCCATGAGAATGTTTTAGTATAACATTAGCATCCTGTCACGACCGCTACCCCAGCAGCAGTCGTGTCGCACCAGACGGAGGGGAAGGGGGACCCTTATCTACGGATGGGAAATAGAATGGCCACCCCTAACTAACCCTAAGCTGGCACCTGTCTGCCCTGATACCCTAGACTGGGTGTGAACCCGTGCGGCGAGCAGGATGCCTAAACCCTCAGTCACCCTAAAGCCTAGAGTGGGGAAAGGCCGATGGGAGCACTAGTCACCATCACTCATGTCTAGGAGAACAGCAGGGGAAGACAGCAACAAACAAACTATAACAGAGATAGACTTATCCAGTCACGAGCAGAGAAGGCGATCCCAATCACGACAGTCCACGCCGGACAAGAGCTCCACAGCAACACCATCAAACGATCTCCTTCAAAGGTCAGAATAGAACTGGAAGTAAGGACTATATCTGGCAATGACTGCAAGTGAAAGTGAAACTAATATAGTAGCTGGGAGTGGCAGACAGGACTCACCTGAGAAGGATGCCTACAAACTCCCAGTCAGGACAAAAAGGTTCACAAGGCAAAACCCAGATGACATACCCTGAACCACGGAGAAAACTCACAAGCTATCGCAAGTAGCAAGTCGCTGCGACCTTCTCCTCCCAGACCTGTCTGGATCAGTCACAGTCGTGACAGTACCCCCCTTTCTACGAGGGGCCCCTGGACCCTCAAGACCAGGCCTCTCCGGATGGGAGCTATGAAAAGCCCGAATGAGTCTGTCCGCTTTTATCTCTGATGCTGGAACCCACATTCTCTCTTCGGAACCATAACCTTTCCAGTGCACCAGGTACTGAAGAGAGCGGCGAACATATCGTGAATCAACAATCTTTTCTACCTGAAACTCAAGACATCAACAACCACCGGTGGAGGCGGTAGTGGCAATGGTTCAGGAAGTTCTACATATCTCTTAAGCAGAGATCTGTGGAAGACATTATGGATCCTTAGAGTCTGAGGTAGCTCCAGACGAAAAGCCACCGGGTTAATGATCTTAATTACCCTATAAGGACCAATAAATCTCGGACCTAATTTCCACGAGGGAACCTTCAACTTGATATTTCTGGTAGACAACCACACCAAGTCATTCACCCCAAGGTCCGGACCTTCAGAACGCTTCCTATCAGCCGCACGTTTGTATCTACCACCAATTCTCTTCAAACTTTCTTGCACACTCTGCCACACTGAAGAAAGTGAAGACGCAAATCGTTCCTCCTCGGGAATCCCAGACAGCCCCCCCTCACTAAACATACAAAACTGAGGATGGAAACCATACGCACCAAAAAATGGTGACTTATCGGTGGATTCTTGACGACGATTATTAATGGCAAACTCGGCTAACGGTAAATAAGATGACCATTCCTCCTGATTTTCGGAAACAAAGCATCTCAAATATGTCTCTAGGTTTTGATTGGTACGTTCAGTCTGACCGTTGGACTGTGGATGGAAAGATGAAGAAAACGACAGATGAACCCCTAAACGAAAACAAAAAGCTTTCCAAAATTTAGAAACGAATTGGGTACCACGATCCGAAACAATATCGGAAGGGACCCCGTGAAGCTTCACGATGTGGTCAATAAAAACCTGAGCCAGTGTGTTAGCATTAGGCAATGCGGCAAGAGCAATAAAGTGCACCATTTTACTGAATCTGTCAACAACTACAAGGATAACAGTCTTCCCCGCTGATACTGGTAGATCCGTAATGAAATCCATTGACAGGTGCGTCCAAGGCCTGTTGGGGATGGCCAGAGGTAAAAGACGCCCTGCCGGACGAGTATGATCTACCTTAGAACGAGCACAGGTAGCACATGCAGACACAAAATTCAACACCTCCTGGCGCCATTTAGGCCACCAGAACCGACGAGACACTAACTCAGAGGTTGCCCTACTACCTGGGTGTCCTGCCAGTGTGGAGTTATGGTGTTCTTTTAGTATCTCCAGTCGTAAATTTTCTGGCACAAACAGTTTACCCGAGGGGCAGGAGGCCGGGGCGTCCCCCTGAGCTTCCAACACCCTCCCCTCCAAACCTGAGTGTAATGCAGAGACCACCACCCCCTTTTGCAAAATGGGCTCTGGTACCTCAACATCACCCCCTCCAGGAAAACTTTGAGACAATGCATCCGCCTTAGTATTTTTTGCCCCCGGGCGATAGGTTATTACAAAATTAAACCTAGTAAAAAATAACCACCGAGCCTGTCTAGGGGTGAGACGTTTAGCAGACTCCAGATATAATACGTTTTTGTGATCAGTAATCACCGTGACGGGATGAACCGACCCCTCCAAAAAATGACGCCACTCCTCAAAAGCCAACTTAATAGCCAAAAGTTCCCTGTTGCCAATATCATAGTTCCTTTCTGCAGTAGACAATTTCTTCGAAAAGAAAGCACACGGATGCCATTCACCAGGGGACGGGCCCTGAGATAGTACCGCTCCCACCCCCACCTCTGATGCGTCAACCTCTACAATAAAAGGAAGCGAGACATCTGGCTGTACGAGAATAGGGGCCGAGTTGAATCTCTCCTTCAGAGATGCAAAGGCAGTTTTGGCTGCATGTGACCATTTGGAAAAATCGGATCCCTTTCGGGTCATGTCCGTCAGTGGTTTGACCACCAAGGAATAGTTTTTTATAAACTTTCTATAAAAATTGGCAAACCCCAGCAAGCGTTGCAATGCCTTCAGGTTCTCAGGCAGATCCCAGTCTATAATCGCCCGGACTTTCTCTGGATCCATGCGGAAACCTGAATCTGACAACACATACCCCAGAAATGGCAGTTCTTTTACGGCGAACACACATTTTTCTAACTTAGCAAACAATTTGTTGGCCCTTAATATCTGCAGCACTTGTCTCACATGGATCTTATGTGTATCCAGAT
>NC_053391.1:338082724-338164308 GCF_905171765.1 Bufo bufo | reverse complement strand
GATGAGGTCCTAGACCCCACATGGAATGAAGGTCGTGCCACTGACTTTCACAGTTCGGAGGAAGAGGCAGTGGTGAGACCGAGCCAACAGCGTAGCAAAAGAGGGAGCAGTGGGCAAAATCAGAACACCCGCCGCCAAGAGACTCCGCCTGCTACTGACCGCCGCCATCTGGGACCGAGCACCCCAAAGGCAGCTTCAAGGAGTTCCCTGGCATGGCACTTCTTCAAACATTGTGCTGACGACAAGACCCGAGTGGTTTGCTTGCTGTGCCATCAGAGCCTGAAGCGAGGCATTAACGTTCTGAACCTTAGCACAACCTGCATTACCAGGCACCTGCATGCAAAGCATGAACTGCAGTGGAGTAAACACCTTAAAAACAAGGAAGTCACTCAGGCTCCCCCTGCTACCTCTTCTGCTGCTGCCGCCTCGGCCTCTTCTGCTGCTGTTGCCGCCGCCTTGGCCTCTTCCTCCGCCTCTGGAGGAACGTTGGCACCTGCCGCCCAGCAAACATGGGATGTACCACTAACACCACCACCTGCGTCACCAAGCATCTCAACCATGTCACACGGCAGCGTTCAGCTCTCCATCTCACAAACATTTGAGAGAAAGCGTAAATTCTCACCTAGCCACCCTCGATCCCTGGCCCTGAATGCCAGCATTTCTAAACTACTGGCCTATGAAATGCTGTCATTTAGGCTGGTGGACACACACAGCTTCAAACAGCTCATGTCACTTGCTGTCCCACAGTATGTTGTTCCCAGCCGCCACTACTTCTCCAAGAGAGCCGTGCCTTCCCTGCACAAACAAGTGTCCGATAAAATCAAGTGTGCACTGCGCAACGCCATCTGTGGCAAGGTCCACCTAACCACAGATACGTGGACCAGCAAGCACGGCCAGGGACGCTATATCTCCCTAACTGCACACTGGGTAAATGTAGTGGCGGCTGGGCCCCAGGCGGAGAGCTATTTGGCGCACTTCCTTCCGCCGCCAAGGATCGCAGGGCAACATTCTTTGCCTCCTGTCTCCCCCTCCTCCTACTCAGCTTCCTCCTCCTCTTCTTCCACCTGCTCATCTAGTCAGCCACACACCTTCACCACCAACTTCAGCACAGCACGGGGTAAACGTCAGCAGGCCATTCTGAAACTCATATGTTTGGGGAACAGGCCCCACACCGCACAGGAGTTGTGGCGGGGTATAGAACAACTGACCGACGAGTGGTTGCTGCCGGTGAGCCTCAAGCCCGGCCTGGTGGTGTGCGATAATGGGCGAAATCTCGTTGCAGCTCTGGGACTAGCCGGTTTGACGCACATCCCTTGCCTGGCGCATGTGCTGAATTTGGTGGTGCAGAAGTTCATTCGCAACTACCCCGACATGTCAGAGCTGCTGCATAAAGTGCGGGCCGTCTGTTCACGCTTCCGGCGTTCACACCCTGCCGCTGCTCGCCTGTCTGCACTACAGCGTAACTTCGGCCTTCCCGCTCACCGCGACGTGCCCACCAGGTGGAACTCCACCTTGCATATGCTGGACAGACTGTGCGAGCAGCAGCAGGCCATAGTGGAGTTTCAGCTGCAGCACGCACGGGTCAGTCGCACTGCGGATCAGACCCACTTCACCACCAATGACTGGGCCTCCATGCGAGACCTGTGTGTCCTGTTGCGCTGTTTCAAGTACTCCACCAACATGGCCAGTGGCGATGACGCCGTTATCAGCGTTACAATACCACTTCTATGTCTCCTTGAGAAAACACTTAGGGCGATGATGGAAGAGGAGGTGGCCAAGGAGGAAGAGGAGGAAGAGGGGTCATTTTTAGCACTTTCAGGCCAGTCTCTTCGACGTGACTCAGGGAGGTTTTTTGCAACACCAGAGGCCAGGTACAAATGTGGCCAGACAGGGCCCACTACTGGAGGACGAGGAGGACGAGGATGAGGAGGAGGTGGAGGAGGATGAGGATGAAGCATTTTCACAGCGGGGTGGCACCCAAAGCAGCTCGGGCCCATCACTGGTGCGTGGCTGGGGGGAAACACAGGACGATGACGATACGCCTCCCACAGAGGACAGCTTGTCCTTACCTCTGGGCAGCCTGGCACACATGAGCGACTACATGCTGCAGTGCCTGCGCAACGACAGCAGAGTTGCCCACATTTTAACGTGTGCGGACTACTGGGTTGCCACCCTGCTGGATCCCCGGTACAAAGACAATGTGCCCACCTTACTTCCTACACTGGAGCGTGATAGGAAGATGCGCGAGTACAAGTGCACGTTGGTAGACGCGCTACTGAGAGCATTCCCAAATGTCACAGGGGAACCAGTGGAAGCCCAAGGCGAAGGCAGAGGAGGAGCAAGAGGTCGCCAACGCAGCTGTGTCACGCCCAGCTCCTCTGAGGGCAGGGTTAGCATGGCAGAGATGTGGAAAAGTTTTGTCAACACGCCACAGCTAAGTGCACCACCACCTGATACGGAACGTGTTAGCAGGAGGCAACATTTCACTAACATGGTGGAACAGTACCTGTGCACACCCCTCCACGTACTGACTGATGGTTCGGCCCCATTCAACTTCTGGGTCTCCAAATTGTCCACGTGGCCAGAGCTAGCCTTTTATGCCTTGGAGGTGCTGGCCTGCCCGGCGGCCAGCGTTTTGTCTGAACGTGTATTCAGCACGGCAGGGGGCGTCATTACAGACAAACGCAGCCGCCTGTCTACAGCCAATGTGGACAAGCTGACGTTCATAAAAATGAACCAGGCATGGATCCCACAGGACCTGTCCATCCCTTGTGCAGATTAGATATTAACTACCTCCCCTTAACAATATATTATTCTACTCCAGGGCACTTCCTCATTCAATACTATTTTTAATTTAATTTTACCATTATATTGCGGGGCAACCCAAAGTTGAATGAACCTCTCCTCTGTCTGGGTGCCGGGGCCTAAATGTGTGACAGTGGCCTGTTCCAGTGGTGGGTGACGTGAAGCCTGATTCTCTGCTATGACATGAATACAGATTCTGCGCTGACATAAGGCCAGATTCTCTGTTACGGGACCGCTCTCCTCTGCCTGGATGCCTGGGCCTAAATGTGTGATAGTGGCCTGTTCCAGTGGTGGCTGACGTGAAGCCTGATTCTCTGCTATGACATGAAGACAGATTCTGCGCTGACATAAGGCCAGATTCTCTGTTATGGGACCGCTCTCCTCTGTCTGGGTGTCGGGGCCTAAATGTGTGACAGTGGCCTGTTCCAGTGGTGGGTGACGTGAAGCCTGATTCTCTGCTATGACATGAATACATATTCTGCTCTGACATAAGGCCAGATTCTCTGTTACGGGACCTCTCTCCTCTGCCTGGGTGCCTGGGCCTAAATGTGTGACAGTGGCCTGTTCCAGTGGTGGCTGACGTGAAGCCTGATTCTCTGCTATGACATGAAGACAGATTCTGCGCTGACATAAGGCCAGATTCTCTGTTACGGGACCGCTCTCCTCTGTCTGGGTGTCGGGGCCTAAATGTGTGACAGTGGCCTGTTCCAGTGGTGGGTGACGTGAAGCCTGATTCTCTGCTATGACATGAATACATATTCTGCGCTGACATAAGGCCAGATTCTCTGTTACGGGACCTCTCTCCTCTGCCTGGGTGCCTGGGCCTAAATGTGTGACAGTGGCCTGTTCCAGTGGTGGCTGACGTGAAGCCTGATTCTCTGCTATGACATGAAGACAGATTCTGCGCTGACATAAGGCCAGATTCTCTGTTACGGGACCGCTCTCCTTTGTCTGGGTGCCGGGGCCTAAATGTGTGACAGCGGCCTGTTCCAGTGGTGGGTGACGTGAAGCCTGATTCTCTGCTATGACATGAAGACAGATTCTGCGCTGACATAAGGCCAGATTCTCTGTTACGGGACCGCTCTCCTCTGCCTGGGTGCCTGGGCCTAAATGTGTGACAGTGGCCTGTTCCAGTGGTGGGTGACGTGAAGCCTGATTCTCTGCTATGACATGAATACAGATTCTGCGCTGACATAAGGCCAGATTCTCTGTTACGGGACCTCTCTCCTCTGCCTGGGTGCCTGGGCCTAAATGTGTGACAGTGGCCTGTTCCAGTGGTGGGTGACGTGAAGCCTGATTCTCTGCTATGACATAAATACAGATTCTGCGCTGACATAAGGCCAGATTCTCTGTTACGGGACCGCTCTCCTCTGTCTGGGTGCCGGGGCCTAAATGTGTGACAGTGGCCTGTTCCAGTGGTGGGTGACGTGAAGCCTGATTCTCTGCTATGACATGAAGACAGATTCTGCGCTGACATAAGGCCAGATTCTCTGTTACGGGACCTCTCTCCTCTGCCTGGGTGCCTGGGCCTAAATGTGTGACAGTGGCCTGTTCCAGTGGTGGGTGACGTGAAGCCTGATTCTCTGCTATGACATGAAGACAGATTCTGCGCTGACATAAGGCCAGATTCTCTGTTACGGGACCTCTCTCCTCTGCCTGGGTGCCTGGGCCTCAATGTGTGACAGTGGCCTGTTCCAGTGGTGGGTGACGTGAAGCCCAAAGTTGAATGAACCTCTTCTCTGTCTGGGTGCCGGGGCCTAAATGTGTGACAGTGGCCTGTTCCAGTGGTGGGTGACGTGAAGCCTGATTCTCTGCTATGACATGAATACAGATTCTGCGCTGACATAAGGCCAGATTCTCTGTTACGGGACCGCTCTCCTCTGCCTGGATGCCTGGGCCTAAATGTGTGATAGTGGCCTGTTCCAGTGGTGGCTGACGTGAAGCCTGATTCTCTGCTATGACATGAAGACAGATTCTGCGCTGACATAAGGCCAGATTCTCTGTTACGGGACCGCTCTCCTCTGTCTGGGTGTCGGGGCCTAAATGTGTGACAGTGGCCTGTTCCAGTGGTGGGTGACGTGAAGCCTGATTCTCTGCTATGACATGAATACATATTCTGCGCTGACATAAGGCCAGATTCTCTGTTACGGGACCTCTCTCCTCTGCCTGGGTGCCTGGGCCTAAATGTGTGACAGTGGCCTGTTCCAGTGGTGGCTGACGAGAAGCCTGATTCTCTGCTATGACATGAAGACAGATTCTGCGCTGACATAAGGCCAGATTCTCTGTTACGGGACCGCTCTCCTCTGTCTGGGTGTCGGGGCCTAAATGTGTGACAGTGGCCTGTTCCAGTGGTGGGTGACGTGAAGCCTGATTCTCTGCTATGACATGAATACATATTCTGCGCTGACATAAGGCCAGATTCTCTGTTACGGGACCTCTCTCCTCTGCCTGGGTGCCTGGGCCTAAATGTGTGACAGTGGCCTGTTCCAGTGGTGGCTGACGTGAAGCCTGATTCTCTGCTATGACATGAAGACAGATTCTGCGCTGACATAAGGCCAGATTCTCTGTTACGGGACCGCTCTCCTTTGTCTGGGTGCCGGGGCCTAAATGTGTGACAGCGGCCTGTTCCAGTGGTGGGTGACGTGAAGCCTGATTCTCTGCTATGACATGAAGACAGATTCTGCGCTGACATAAGGCCAGATTCTCTGTTACGGGACCTCTCTCCTCTGCCTGGGTGCCTGGGCCTAAATGTGTGACAGTGGCCTGTTCCAGTGGTGGGTGACGTGAAGCCTGATTCTCTGCTATGACATGAATACAGATTCTGCGCTGACATAAGGCCAGATTCTCTGTTACGGGACCTCTCTCCTCTGCCTGGGTGCCTGGGCCTAAATGTGTGACAGTGGCCTGTTCCAGTGGTGGGTGACGTGAAGCCTGATTCTCTGCTATGACATAAATACAGATTCTGCGCTGACATAAGACCAGATTCTCTGTTACGGGACCGCTCTCCTCTGTCTGGGTGCCGGGGCCTAAATGTGTGACAGTGGCCTGTTCCAGTGGTGGGTGACGTGAAGCCTGATTCTCTGCTATGACATGAAGACAGATTCTGCGCTGACATAAGGCCAGATTCTCTGTTACGGGACCTCTCTCCTCTGCCTGGGTGCCTGGGCCTAAATGTGTGACAGTGGCCTGTTCCAGTGGTGGGTGACGTGAAGCCTGATTCTCTGCTATGACATGAAGACAGATTCTGCGCTGACATAAGGCCAGATTCTCTGTTACGGGACCTCTCTCCTCTGCCTGGGTGCCTGGGCCTAAATATGTGACAGTGGCCTGTTCCAGTGGTGGGTGACGTGAAGCCTGATTCTCTGTCTGGGTGCCGGGGCCTAAATGTGTGACAGTGGCCTGTTCCAGTGGTGGGTGACGTGAAGCCTGATTCTCTGCTATGACATGAATACAGATTCTGCGCTGACATAAGGCCAGATTCTCTGTTACGGGACCGCTCTCCTCTGCCTGGATGCCTGGGCCTAAATGTGTGATAGTGGCCTGTTCCAGTGGTGGCTGACGTGAAGCCTGATTCTCTGCTATGACATGAAGACAGATTCTGCGCTGACATAAGGCCAGATTCTCTGTTACGGGACCGCTCTCCTCTGTCTGGGTGTCGGGGCCTAAATGTGTGACAGTGGCCTGTTCCAGTGGTGGGTGACGTGAAGCCTGATTCTCTGCTATGACATGAATACATATTCTGCGCTGACATAAGGCCAGATTCTCTGTTACGGGACCTCTCTCCTCTGCCTGGGTGCCTGGGCCTAAATGTGTGACAGTGGCCTGTTCCAGTGGTGGCTGACGTGAAGCCTGATTCTCTGCTATGACATGAAGACAGATTCTGCGCTGACATAAGGCCAGATTCTCTGTTACGGGACCGCTCTCCTTTGTCTGGGTGCCGGGGCCTAAATGTGTGACAGCGGCCTGTTCCAGTGGTGGGTGACGTGAAGCCTGATTCTCTGCTATGACATGAAGACAGATTCTGCGCTGACATAAGGCCAGATTCTCTGTTACGGGACCTCTCTCCTCTGCCTGGGTGCCTGGGCCTAAATGTGTGACAGTGGCCTGTTCCAGTGGTGGGTGACGTGAAGCCTGATTCTCTGCTATGACATGAATACAGATTCTGCGCTGACATAAGGCCAGATTCTCTGTTACGGGACCTCTCTCCTCTGCCTGGGTGCCTGGGCCTAAATGTGTGACAGTGGCCTGTTCCAGTGGTGGGTGACGTGAAGCCTGATTCTCTGCTATGACATAAATACAGATTCTGCGCTGACATAAGGCCAGATTCTCTGTTACGGGACCGCTCTCCTCTGTCTGGGTGCCGGGGCCTAAATGTGTGACAGTGGCCTGTTCCAGTGGTGGGTGACGTGAAGCCTGATTCTCTGCTATGACATGAAGACAGATTCTGCGCTGACATAAGGCCAGATTCTCTGTTACGGGACCGCTCTCCTTTGTCTGGGTGCCGGGGCCTAAATGTGTGACAGCGGCCTGTTCCAGTGGTGGGTGACGTGAAGCCTGATTCTCTGCTATGACATGAAGACAGATTCTGCGCTGACATAAGGCCAGATTCTCTGTTACGGGACCTCTCTCCTCTGCCTGGGTGCCTGGGCCTAAATGTGTGACAGTGGCCTGTTCCAGTGGTGGGTGACGTGAAGCCTGATTCTCTGCTATGACATGAATACAGATTCTGCGCTGACATAAGGCCAGATTCTCTGTTACGGGACCTCTCTCCTCTGCCTGGGTGCCTGGGCCTAAATGTGTGACAGTGGCCTGTTCCAGTGGTGGGTGACGTGAAGCCTGATTCTCTGCTATGACATAAATACAGATTCTGCGCTGACATAAGGCCAGATTCTCTGTTACGGGACCGCTCTCCTCTGTCTGGGTGCCGGGGCCTAAATGTGTGACAGTGTCCTGTTCCAGTGGTGGGTGACGTGAAGCCTGATTCTCTGCTATGACATGAAGACAGATTCTGCGCTGACATAAGGCCAGATTCTCTGTTACGGGACCTCTCTCCTCTGCCTGGGTGCCTGGGCCTAAATGTGCGACAGTGGCCTGTTCCAGTGGTGGGTGACGTGAAGCCTGATTCTCTGCTATGACATGAAGACAGATTCTGCGCTGACATAAGGCCAGATTCTCTGTTACGGGACCTCTCTCCTCTGCCTGGGTGCCTGGGCCTCAATGTGTGACAGTGGCCTGTTCCAGTGGTGGGTGACGTGAAGCCTGATTCTCTGCTATGACATGAAGACAGATTCTGCGCTGACATAAGGCCAGATTCTCTGTTACGGGACCTCTCTCCTCTGCCTGGGTGCCTGGGCCTAAATGTGTGACAGTGGCCTGTTCCAGTGGTGGGTGACGTGAAGCCTGATTCTCTGCTATGACATGAAGACAGATTCTGCGCTGACATAAGGCCAGATTCTCTGTTACGGGACCGCTCTCCTCTGTCTGGGTGCCGGGGCCTAAATGTGTGACAGTGGCCTGTTCCAGTGTTGGGTGACGTGAAGCCTGATTCTCTGCTATGACATGAAGACAGATTCTGCGCTGACATAAGGCCAGATTCTCTGTTACGGGACCGCTCTCCTCTGTCTGGGTGCCGGGGCCTAAATGTGTGACAGTGGCCTGTTCCAGTGGTGGGTGACGTGAAGCCTGATTCTCTGCTATGACATGAAGACTGATTCTGCGCTGACATGAAGCCAGATTCTCTGCTATGGCATGAAGAGACTGATTCTCTGCTGACATGAAGCCAGATTCTTTGCTATGGCATGAAGAGACTGATTCTCTGCTGATGTGAAGCCAGATTCTCTGCTATGGGACCTCTGTCCAATTGATATTGGTTCATTTTTATTTTTTTTAATTTTAATTTTAATTCATTTCCCTATCCACATTTGTTTGCAGGGGATTTACCTACATGTTGCTGCCTTTTGCAGCCCTCTAGCTCTTTCCTGGGCTGTTTTACAGCCTTTCTAGTGCCCAAAAGTTCGGGTCCCCATTGACTTCAATGGGGTTTGGGTTCGGGACGAAGTTCGGTTCGGGTTCGGATCCCGAACCCGAACATTTACGGGAAGTTCGGCCGAACTTCTCGAACCCGAACATCCAGGTGTTCGCTCAACTCTACTTAACACACCTTATAATAATAATAATAATAATAATAATAATAATAATAATAATAATAATAATAATAATACTAGTGGACGTAACAGGGATTAAACTGATAGGAATAGTACTACTTAACACATCTTATAATAACGCAGAGAGAGGCAACGCAGAGAGAGGAGTCTGAAGAAGAGGAGTCAGAGGAGGAAGGTGGCTTTGAGGAGGTGGAAGAGCAAACACAGCAGGCGTCCCAGGGGGCTTGTTGTCACCTTTCGGGGACCCTTGGTGTTGTACGTGGCTGGGTGGAGGAAGAGACCTTCAATGACATCAGTGAGGACAAGGAACGGGAAATGGCTAGCTTGGTATCCAACCTTGTGCAAATGGACTGTTTGCGGTTGTTTGTGGTGCGTTAAATGGGGAGTTTGGTCTGTCACTGTGAAGCGTGCGTAACCCTTACACAACCTGATCGATACAACATCATACCTGATGTTTTAAAGCACGTTATTCCAAACAATTTAGGAATGTTAGGTGATTTATGCCCTTTATGGATTAAAACCAGATTCTGCGTCAACTATGTAATTTTCAATGGGAGTTTTACCATGGATCCCCCTCCGGCATGCCACAGTCCAGGTGTTAGTCCCCTTAAAACAACTTTTCCATCACTATTGTGGCCAGAAAGAGTCCGTGTGGGTTTTAAAATTTGCCTGCTTATTGAAGTCTATGGCGGTTCGCCCGGTTCGCCCGTTCGCGAACATTTGAGGAAATTTGCGTTCGCCGATCGCGAATGGAAAATTTTATGTTCGCGACATCTCTATTGGGGAGCACAGAGGCACAGTATTGGGGGTGGTAGGATGATTTGTCCAGAAGATGGGAGGATGATGGAAAAGTAGTAAACAAAAATTTTGTTTGTCAAACTGCAGAGACGAGAAATGGCTGAAAAATGGTGGTCTGGTCTGAAGGTCTGAAAGGAGAAGATGAAGAAAGAGAACAGCTACATCAAAGAGATGTCACTGGAGGCGTCCGGTTCCGGCGCGCACATGTGAGGTCGCAGAGCGGGTGAGCTCCGTACACCCAGATGAATATCGGGGGTTTCCCAGGACCCGAGGCTTTATATCCCTGACCGCTGCCTCTCACCTTTAGTAGGGAGGCCTATGGAAAAATTCCTGGTCCGCAGCAGCTCCCTACAGAAGGACACTCCTCTCCCGCCGCGAAATTCAGATCAGCCGCAAGCCGGCAAGATGGCGGAGGGGAAGCGGAGAGCGACCCGCTCCTCTTCTCAGCCCCCCCTTCCACCCGATGATGACAACTCTAGGGAGGCTCAGGCATCACAGACCCAGCAATTGTAGCAACTATTGGAAACGGAGCTGCCGTGTAAAGAAATCGCTTTGGAAGTAGCGCAAATTTTGGCCCCTGACATAAAGGCAACGCCGGAATCTATTATAACTGCTGCTATGAAGCAGCTGCAACAAGATAATGTGCATAATTCTTCGCGCATACATGAACTAGAACAAAGAACTGGAGCCCTGATAGATGATCTGGAAAAAACTCAAACCCAGGTCAGAGAGGTGCTGTGCATTAACCGGGCCCTACAAGATAATGTTGAGGATCTGGAAAATCGCTCCCGGAGGAGCAATATTCGGATTATAGGTCTATCAGAAGACATTACGGCTCACCAGTTGGGTCAATTTTGTGCCACGGAGCTTCCACAGGCGCTGGGGCTTCCATCACCGCTTATAGTGGAAAGAGCTCATAGAATCGGCCTGCCTAGAGAGACACGCTCGGAAGGCTAAACACCCAGACCGAGACCGGTCATAGCAAAATTCCTAAATTACGCAGACAAGGAATCTATCCTGCTGAAATACAGGCGTTTACCCCAGCCACTTAAAGTAAGAGGACAAAAACTTTTGCTGTTTGGAGATTATTCCATGGAGGTGGCTAAAAAGAGGAGAGCTTTCTCCCAGATATGCACGCAGCTGGTGCAAAAGAAAATCCGGTTTAACCTCGTCTACCCAGCTACCTTGCACGTTTTTTTTAGACAAGATGGGACGACGGACACTTATTCGTCACCAAGAGAAGCGATGGGGTAAACACAGGCAGCAAAGGGCATCCCCCCAAACCGCACATACAAATATAAACATATATGTGCAAATAAAAAACATCTTGTGAATATGTTTACAATATGTATATATATTCTTTTCATACTAGGTCACACCTCTAACTCTGTCCAAAGCCTAACTATACACACCTAGTACCCTTAATGCCCCCACATAGTAATTATTCCCCCTTTGTGCCAGTACATAGTAGTTATGTCCAGATATGTGCCCCCTCACAGTAGTAATGGTCAGATATATGCCCCCTTCACAGGAAGTTAAAAAAAATACTCACCTAGTTCCTCATGATCACAGTTCAGCCGCTGGTGTTCCACAGCAGTAGCATGATGTAGTGTCACAAATTGCTCTGCTGGTCTGTGAAGGAGGAAGAGCACAGCAGATTCCCGGCCACACCGCTCCTCCTCATACACAGACCAGTAGTGTGATGTGTGACACTACATCCTGCTACTGCTGTGGAACTACTGCTGTAGTCCATATTTAGATTTGATGCCGCCCTAGGCACTTTAGTGCCAGCTTTCTCCCCCCCAATGAAGTCCATATTTGATGGTAAAATGGTCCCTAGGCCTCAGCTATCCCTCAGGACTCCCTCATACACTTGGACAAATAAAGGACTGACCTGTTACGTGTGCGCTTGTCACATTGACTTTTCCTTCCCTAGCGGTGAGGCCTAGTGTCTTTCCCCTTCCTTCTTGATTGTCTTTTGGTGTTCTCCCCTACTTCATCCGTGATATTATCCCAAGCCTATACCGCCATTTTTTGTTCTGATCTGTGCAGCTATGGATGCTATGACTGCACTGGTCGAACAGATGCAGAATCTGAATTTGAGGTAGCAAACCTCCGCGCAACTGTCTTGCAGACTCAGAGTCCACAGGCTGCTGGTTCCGGTGGTGGGTCCCAGGCCTGTCCTGAACCGAAGGTGGCTCTCCCAGACAGGTTTTCCGGGGGTACTGACAATTTCGTCCGGTTCAGGGAGTCATGTAAATTATATTTTAAGCTGCGTCCATACTCTTCTGGGGATGAGTGTCAACGTGTGGGTATGATTATTTCTTTGCTTAAAGAGGACGCCCCAATCTTGGGCTTTTTCTCTGCCGACCGGATCACTGTCCCTCCGGTCGGTAGATGAATTCTTCAGAGCCTTGGGTCTCATCTACGATGACCCGGATCGGATCTCTCAGGCCGAGACCAAGTTACAGAGTTTGCGGCAGGGAGATCGTTCCGCAGAGACCTATTGCTCTGAATTTAGAAGATGGGCTACCGATACTGAGTGGAACGATCCTGCTCTCCGCAGCCAATTCTGTCAGGGTCTCTCGGAGAGACTGCAGGACGCGTTGGCCTTTCATGAAGATCCTGTGTCATTGGAAGCAGCTATGTCCCTTGCTGTACATCTAGATAGATGCCTGAGGGAGAGATCTAGGGGTCCTCACCTTCAGGACGTACTGTCCAATAAGGGTACTGCTTCCTTTGACACTTATGGTGGAGAGACACTGGTAGTTGCGCCTTGTGATGAGCCTATGCAGTTAGGAGGAGCTACTCCTGGCAAAAGCTTGAGTCATGTGAAAGGAGTCTGCTTTTATTGTTGCAAGAAGGGACATTTTGTGAACATTTGTCCATACTTGCAGCATCAAGGTGTAAACAAAAAGAAAAAAACCTTTTAATCCTCAAATTACTATTGGTGATGTGGAGCAGGAAAACCCACATTTGTCTTTTACTGGTAGTACCCATTTTCTCCTGACTGCCGAGGTGGCGCTAGAGTCCAAAACTGTGAAAATCAAAGCATTTATCGACAGTGGGGCAGGAGTTAACTTGATTGATGGAGAGTTTGTACGCATTCATGGGTTGACTACTAATGCATTAGAGAAAAGTATTTCTGTCTTTGCAATTGACTCAGCATCTCTCACCCAAAAATGTCTGTCGCAGGTAGTGAATGACATTCATTTGAGAGTGGGTGATTTGCATCAGGAATCTATCTCCTGTTATGTATTGGAGGGTCTGCCTGCTTCGTTGGTGTTGGGCTTACCATGGTTAAGCAAACATAACCCTAACATCGACTTTCAAGCGAGACAGATTCTCGATTGGAGTGATTTTTGCATGGATAACTGTCTTAATGCATCATTCTCTATGGTGACCAGTAAAACTGTACCCTCGTTCATTTCAGAATTTTCTGATGTTTTCTCTGAGAGTGGTAATCAGGAGTTGCCTCCGCACCGGGAGTATGACTGTCCCGTCAATCTTATTCCCAGGGCTAAATTGCCCAAATCTCAGTTGTATAATCTTTCGGAACCGAAAGAAAGGCCACGTGAGAGTATATTACCGAGAGTTTGGCAAAGGGACATATTAGACCATCCAAGTCCCCAGTGGCTGCTGGGTTTTTCTTTGTAAAGAAAAAGGATGGTACCCTGAGACCATGCCTGGACTTCCGTGAGCTCAATCATATTGCCGTCCGTGATCCTTACCCCCTTCCTTTGATTCCGGATTTGTTTAGTCAGATTGTCGGTGCCAAGGTGTTCTCTAAGTTCGATCTGAGGGGGGCATATAATCTGATAAGGATCAAGGAGGGGGATGAGTGGAAGACCGCATTTAATACCCCTGAGGGTCATTTTGAAAACCTGGTCATGCCCTTTGGGTTAACCAATGCTCCTGCGGTTTTTCAACACTTTGTCAATGACATCTTTCATCATCTGCTGGGGAGGTTTGTCGTTGTATACCTTGATGACATACTAATTTATTCGCCTGATATAGAGACTCATTAGGATCATGTGAGACAGGTGTTACAGATCCTAAGAGTGAATAAGTTGTATGCTAAGATGGAAAAGTGTGTATTTGCTGTACAGGAAGTGCAATTTCTGGGTTACCTGCTCTCATCCTCAGGTTTTCGTATGGATCCCGAGAAGGTCCGTGCCGTGTTGGACTGGGAACGACCCGGAAATCTGAAAGCGCTTATGTGTTTTTTGGGGTTTACCAACTACTACCGTAAATTTATCTTAAACTATTCATCGGTGGTTAAACCTTTAACAGACATGACTAGGAAGGGTGCGGATATTTCTGTCTGGTCTAATGCGGCATTACAGGCCTTTTCTGCTGTGAAAGAATGTTTTGCTTCGGCCCCTATTCTGATGCAACCGGACTTGACTCAGCCATTTATTGTTGAGGTTGACGCGTCCGAGGTAGGGGCAATCTAGTCGCAAGGTCCTTCACCTAATAAATGGCGCCCATGTGCATTTTTCTCTAAAAAACTCACTACTGCTGAAAGGAATTATAATGTGGGGAATAGGGAATTACTGGCCATTAAGTTGGCATTCAAGGAATGGCAGCATTGGTTGGAAGGAGCAATTCACCCTATTACAGTAATTACAGATCACAAGAAACTGGCCTACCTGGAGTCGGTTAAGCTACTGAACCCAAGGCAGGACAGATGGTCATTGTTTTTTACCAGATTTAACTTCATTGTCACTTACCGCCCTGGGGTTAAGAACGTCAAGGCGAATGCTTTGTCGCGTAGCTTTCCTGGGGGGGGTGAGTCTAATGACCCTAGTCACATTTTATCTGAAGGGGTTGTCATATCCGCTCTTTATCCTGATCTTGAGGCCAGGCTGTTGGAGGCACAGGAGGATGCTCCGGACTCTTGTCCTCCGGTGAAGTTGTTTGTTCCCTCCGAATTACGGCACAAGGTGTTCGAGGAACATCACTGTACGGTGCTTGCTGGGCATCCTGGGAGCAGATCGACTGTCGATCTCATCTCTCGCAGATTTTGGTGGCCGGGGATGCGTAAGTGTGTTGAGGACTATGTGTCAGCCTGTGGCACCTGTGCACATGCTAAGGTGACACATACTCGGCCTTCCGGATCTCTGCTTCCATTGCCCATCCCATCCAGACCTTGGACCCATTTGTCCATGGATTTTATCACGGATTTACCAAATTATTCGGGAAAAACTGTGATTCTGGTGGTTGTAGATCATTTTAGTAAAATGGCACACTTTATTGCATTACCTAGTCTACCCAATGCTAAAACTCTTGCACAGGTGTTTGTCGTCAACATCGTGAAACTACATGACATTCCCTCTGATGTGGTGTCCGATAGAGGGACTCAGTTTGTTTCCAGATTCTGGAAAGCGTTCTGTACTCGTCTGGGTGTACAATTGTCCTTCTCTTCGGCTTTTCATCCTCAGTCGAAAGGACAGACGGAGCGCACTAAGGCCTCATGCACACGACCGTTGTGTGCACCCGTGGCCGTTGTGCCGTTTTCCGTTTTTTTTCGCGGACCCATTGACTTTCAATGGGTCCGTGGAAAAATCGGAAAATGCACCGTTTTGCAGCCGCATCCGTGATCCGTGTTTCCTGGCCGTGAAAAAAATATGACCTGTCCTATTTTTTTCACGGCCAACGGTTCACGGACCCATTCAAGTCAATGGGTCCGTGAAAGAACACGGATGCACACAAGATTGGCATCCGTGTCCGTGATATGTGGCCGTAGGTTAGTTTTTATACAGACGGATCCGAAGATCCGTCTGCATAAAGCTTTTTCAAAGCTGAGTTTTCACTTCGTGAAAACTCAGAACCGACAGTATATTCTAACACAGAAGCGTTCCCATGGTGATGGGGACGCTTCTAGTTAGAATACACTACAAACTGTGTACAAGACTGCCCCCTGCTGCCTGGCAGCACCCGATCTCTTACAGGGGGCCGTGATCAGCACAATTAACCCCTTCAGGTGCGGCACCTGAAAGGGTTAATTGTACTATCATATCCCCCTGTAAGAGATCAGGGCTGCCAGGCAGCAGGGGGCAGACCCCCCCCCCGCCCCCTCCCCAGTTTGAATATCATTGGTGGCCAGTGCGGCCCCCCCCCCCCTCTATTGTAATAATTCGTTGGTGGCACAGTGTGCGCCCCCCCCCCCTTCCTCCCTCTATTGTAATAAATCGTTGGTGGCACAGTGTGCGCCCCCCATTGCCCCCCCCCCCTCTTTAGCATTAACAACGTTGGTGGCCAGTGTGCAGCCTCCCATCTCCCCCCCCCTCCCCCCCATCATCATTGGTGGCAGCGGAGTTCCGATCGGAGTCCCAGTTTAATCGCTGGGGCTCCGATCGGTAACCATGGCAACCAGGACGCTACTACAGTCCTCGTTGCCATGGTTACTTAGCAATAGTACAATAGTAGAAGATTAATACTTACCTGCTGCTGCGATGTTCGTGTCCGGCCGGGAGCTCCACCTACTGGTAAGTGACAGTGACAGGTCTGTGCGGCGCATTGCTAAATGAACCGTCACTTACCAGTAGGAGGAGCTCCCGGCCGGACACGAACATCACAGATCCCTGGTAAGTATGAATCTTGTACTATTGCTAGTAACCCGCTGCCACCAATGATCGGGGGGGGGGGGGGCGCAAGATGGGAGGCCGCACACTGGCCACCAATGTTGTTAATGCTATAGAGGGAGGGGGGCCAATGATTGCCACCAACGATTTATTACAATAGAGGGAGGAAGGGGGGGGGCGCACACTGTGCCACCAACGAATTATTACAATAGAGGGAGGAAGGGGGGGGAGGCGGGGGGGGGGCACACTGTGCCACCAACGAATTATTACAATAGAGGGAGGAAGGGGGGGGCGCACACTGTGCCACCAACGATTTATTACAATGGAGGAAGGGGGGGGGGGGCGCACTGGCCACCAATGATATTCAAACTGGGGAGGGGGGGGGTCTGCCCCCTGCTGCCTGGCAGCCCTGATCTCTTACAGGGGGATATGATAGTACAATTAACCCCTTCAGGTGCGGCACCTGAGGGGTTAATTGTGCTGATCACGGCCCCCTGTAAGAGATCGGATGCTGCTAGGCAGCAGGGGGCAGTCATGTACACAGTTTGTAGTATATTCTAACTAGAAGCGTCCCCATCACCATGGGAACGCCTCTGTGTTAGAATATACTGTCGGAAATGAGGTTTCACGATCTAACTCATATCCGACAGTATATTCTAACATAGAGGCGTTCCCATGGTGATGGGGACGCTTCAAGTTAAAATATACCATCGGATTGGAGAAAACTCTGATCTGATGGTATAAAAGGGACTCCGGACTTTACATTGAAAGTCAATGGGGACGGATCCGTTTGAAATGGCACCATATTGTGTCAACGTCAAACGGATCCGTCCCCATTGACTTGCATTGTAATTCAGGACAGATCCGTTTGGCTCCGCACGGCCAGGCGGACACCAAAATGACTTTTTTTTCATGTCCGTGGATCCGCCAAAAATCAAGGAAGACCCACGGACGAAAAAACGGTCACGGATCACGGACCTACGGACCCTGTTTTTGCGGACCGTGAAAAAAAACGTTCGTGTGCATGAGGCCTAATCAGAATCTGGAGACTTACTTGAGATGTTTTGTTTCAGAGAATCAGGAAGAGTGGTCTTAATTTTTGTCGTTAGCTGAGTTTGCTATAAATAACCGTAGACAGGAATCCACGGATAAGGCTACTTTCACACTAGCGCTTAGAGCGGGTCCGTCTGATGTCTGCTCAGACGGATCCGCTCCTATAATGCAGACGTTTGTATCCGTTCAGAACGGATCCGTCTGCATTATAGTTTGAAAAAAAAACTAAGTCTGAAAGTAGCCTGAACGGATCCGTCCAGACTTTACATTGAAAGTCAATGGGGGACGGATCCGTTTGAAGATTGAGCCATATGGTGTCATCTTCAAGCGGATCCGTCCCCATTGACTTCCATTGTAAGTCTGGACGGATCCGCTTGCCTCCGCACTGCCAGGCGGACACCCGAACGCTGCAAGCAGCGTTCAGGTGTCCGCTCGCTGAGCGGAGCGGAGGCTGAACGCTGGCAGACTGATGCATTCTCAGCGGATCCGCGTCCACTGAGCATGCATTAGGGCTGGACAGTTGCGTTCGGGGCCGCTTGTGAGCCCCTTCAAACGGAGCTCACGAGCGGTGTGAAAGTAGCCTAAGTTGCCGTTTTTTGGGGCATATGGGTTCCATCCACCGTTTGGTACATTTTCTGGTGCTCAAAATTCCAGCATTCCTGAGGAGGAACGATTTTCCTCTTCTTTGTCTTCTATTTGGAGGAAAATCCAAGATAACCTGAAAAAGATGGGCAACAGGTATAAGCATATGGCTGACAGGAGACGTATGAGTCGTCCGGACCTGAGAGTGAGTGATTCTGTGTGGTTGTCTACAAGAAACATTAAACTTAAGGTGGAAAATGCAAATGTGATCGCACACTACATCCAGCACTCTGCCCTCCATGCTGGATGAGACATTGGTTTATATTTTGGCCAAAGCATAGTAAGCCACTCACCGCGTCAAGGCTGTCTCATGAGTGGTCCCTAACTCTTGTTCCTACCTGTTCATGGGCCATGACAGCCACATAAAATCCAGGGAATGCAGGTCAGCATGCAAGCCAAGTACACTTTGCTTGTAACCCCGTCCGGTGCCATTACAGCTTTCATCGGATCCAGGGATGCAAGTACCAACATGCATGCTGAACCCACCATATACTTCTCCTGGAGCCAAATGGCTAATGGTAGGTTCTATACAAGCAGACTCAGTTTTATACTGACTTTAAAACCAGCCTCAAGGACAGATTAACTGGTCAGGTGTGCAATGACTCCAAGGAGATCGCCACGCCTCCAATATATACTACAAAGAAAAAAATAAGGGGTTGGGTCAGCACTACCTGCCTGTAGGTGCAGATCGCTATGGCGAAATACATATACAAACGGAAAATGCAAATGTGATCGCACACTACATCCAGCACTCTGCCCTCCATGCTGGATGAGACATTGGTTTATATTTTGGCCAAAGCATAGTAAGCCACTCACCGCGTCAAGGCTGTCTCATGAGTGGTCCCTAACTCTTGTTCCTACCTGTTCATGGGCCATGACAGCCACATAAAATCCAGGGAATGCAGGTCAGCATGCAAGCCAAGTACACTTTGCTTGTAACCCCGTCCGGTGCCATTACAGCTTTCATCGGATCCAGGGATGCAAGTACCAACATGCATGCTGAACCCACCATATACTTCTCCTGGAGCCAAATGGCTAATGGTAGGTTCTATACAAGCAGACTCAGTTTTATACTGACTTTAAAACCAGCCTCAAGGACAGATTAACTGGTCAGGTGTGCAATGACTCCAAGGAGATCGCCACGCCTCCAATATATACTACAAAGAAAAAAATAAGGGGTTGGGTCAGCACTACCTGCCTGTAGGTGCAGATCGCTATGGCGAAATACATATACAAACGGAAAATGCAAATGTGATCGCACACTACATCCAGCACTCTGCCCTCCATGCTGGATGAGACATTGGTTTATATTTTGGCCAAAGCATAGTAAGCCACTCACCGCGTCAAGGCTGTCTCATGAGTGGTCCCTAACTCTTGTTCCTACCTGTTCATGGGCCATGACAGCCACATAAAATCCAGGGAATGCAGGTCAGCATGCAAGCCAAGTACACTTTGCTTGTAACCCCGTCCCGGACGGATAACCTGAAAAAGATGGGCAACAGGTATAAGCATATGGCTGACAGGAGACGTATGAGTCGTCCGGACCTGAGAGTGAGTGATTCTGTGTGGTTGTCTACAAGAAACATTAAACTTAAGGTGGAAAATGCAAATGTGATCGCACACTACATCCAGCACTCTGCCCTCCATGCTGGATGAGACATTGGTTTATATTTTGGCCAAAGCATAGTAAGCCACTCACCGCGTCAAGGCTGTCTCATGAGTGGTCCCTAACTCTTGTTCCTACCTGTTCATGGGCCATGACAGCCACATAAAATCCAGGGAATGCAGGTCAGCATGCAAGCCAAGTACACTTTGCTTGTAACCCCGTCCGGTGCCATTACAGCCTTCATCGGATCCAGGGATGCAAGTACCAACATGCATGCTGAACCCACCATATACTTCTCCTGGAGCCAAATGGCTAATGGTAGGTTCTATACAAGCAGACTCAGTTTTATACTGACTTTAAAACCAGCCTCAAGGACAGATTAACTGGTCAGGTGTGCAATGACTCCAAGGAGATCGCCACGCCTCCAATATATACTACAAAGAAAAAAATAAGGGGTTGGGTCAGCACTACCTGCCTGTAGGTGCAGATCGCTATGGCGAAATACATATACAAACGGAAAATGCAAATGTGATCGCACACTACATCCAGCACTCTGCCCTCCATGCTGGATGAGACATTGGTTTATATTTTGGCCAAAGCATAGTAAGCCACTCACCGCGTCAAGGCTGTCTCATGAGTGGTCCCTAACTCTTGTTCCTACCTGTTCATGGGCCATGACAGCCACATAAAATCCAGGGAATGCAGGTCAGCATGCAAGCCAAGTACACTTTGCTTGTAACCCCGTCCGGTGCCATTACAGCTTTCATCGGATCCAGGGATGCAAGTACCAACATGCATGCTGAACCCACCATATACTTCTCCTGGAGCCAAATGGCTAATGGTAGGTTCTATACAAGCAGACTCAGTTTTATACTGACTTTAAAACCAGCCTCAAGGACAGATTAACTGGTCAGGTGTGCAATGACTCCAAGGAGATCGCCACGCCTCCAATATATACTACAAAGAAAAAAATAAGGGGTTGGGTCAGCACTACCTGCCTGTAGGTGCAGATCGCTATGGCGAAATACATATACAAACGGAAAATGCAAATGTGATCGCACACTACATCCAGCACTCTGCCCTCCATGCTGGATGAGACATTGGTTTATATTTTGGCCAAAGCATAGTAAGCCACTCACCGCGTCAAGGCTGTCTCATGAGTGGTCCCTAACTCTTGTTCCTACCTGTTCATGGGCCATGACAGCCACATAAAATCCAGGGAATGCAGGTCAGCATGCAAGCCAAGTACACTTTGCTTGTAACCCCGTCCGGTGCCATTACAGCTTTCATCGGATCCAGGGATGCAAGTACCAACATGCATGCTGAACCCACCATATACTTCTCCTGGAGCCAAATGGCTAATGGTAGGTTCTATACAAGCAGACTCAGTTTTATACTGACTTTAAAACCAGCCTCAAGGACAGATTAACTGGTCAGGTGTGCAATGACTCCAAGGAGATCGCCACGCCTCCAATATATACTACAAAGAAAAAAATAAGGGGTTGGGTCAGCACTACCTGCCTGTAGGTGCAGATCGCTATGGCGAAATACATATACAAACGGAAAATGCAAATGTGATCGCACACTACATCCAGCACTCTGCCCTCCATGCTGGATGAGACATTGGTTTATATTTTGGCCAAAGCATAGTAAGCCACTCACCGCGTCAAGGCTGTCTCATGAGTGGTCCCTAACTCTTGTTCCTACCTGTTCATGGGCCATGACAGCCACATAAAATCCAGGGAATGCAGGTCAGCATGCAAGCCAAGTACACTTTGCTTGTAACCCCGTCCGGTGCCATTACAGCTTTCATCGGATCCAGGGATGCAAGTACCAACATGCATGCTGAACCCACCATATACTTCTCCTGGAGCCAAATGGCTAATGGTAGGTTCTATACAAGCAGACTCAGTTTTGTACTGACTTTAAAACCAGCCTCAAGGACAGATTAACTGGTCAGGTGTGCAATGACTCCAAGGAGATCGCCACGCCTCCAATATATACTACAAAGAAAAAAATAAGGGGTTGGGTCAGCACTACCTGCCTGTAGGTGCAGATCGCTATGGCGAAATACATATACAAACGGAAAATGCAAATGTGATCGCACACTACATCCAGCACTCTGCCCTCCATGCTGGATGAGACATTGGTTTATATTTTGGCCAAAGCATAGTAAGCCACTCACCGCGTCAAGGCTGTCTCATGAGTGGTCCCTAACTCTTGTTCCTACCTGTTCATGGGCCATGACAGCCACATAAAATCCAGGGAATGCAGGTCAGCATGCAAGCCAAGTACACTTTGCTTGTAACCCCGTCCGGTGCCATTACAGCTTTCATCGGATCCAGGGATGCAAGTACCAACATGCATGCTGACCCCACCATATACTTCTCCTGGACCAAAATGGCTAATGGTAGGTTCTATACAAGCAGACTCAGTTTTATACTGACTTTAAAACCAGCCTCAAGGACAGATTAACTGGTCAGGTGTGCAATGACTCCAAGGAGATCGCCACGCCTCCAATATATACTACAAAGAAAAAAATAAGGGGTTGGGTCAGCACTACCTGCCTGTAGGTGCAGATCGCTATGGCGAAATACATATACAAACGGAAAATGCAAATGTGATCGCACACTACATCCAGCACTCTGCCCTCCATGCTGGATGAGACATTAGTTTATATTTTGGCCAAAGCATAGTAAGCCACTCACCGCGTCAAGGCTGTCTCATGAGTGGTCCCTAACTCTTGTTCCTACCTGTTCATGGGCCATGACAGCCACATAAAATCCAGGGAATGCAGGTCAGCATGCAAGCCAAGTACACTTTGCTTGTAACCCCGTCCGGGACGGGGTTACAAGCAAAGTGTACTTGGCTTGCATGCTGACCTGCATTCCCTGGATTTTATGTGGCTGTCATGGCCCATGAACAGGTAGGAACAAGAGTTAGGGACCACTCATGAGACAGCCTTGACGCGGTGAGTGGCTTACTATGCTTTGGCCAAAATATAAACCAATGTCTCATCCAGCATGGAGGGCAGAGTGCTGGATGTAGTGTGCGATCACATTTGCATTTTCCGTTTGTATATGTATTTCGCCATAGCGATCTGCACCTACAGGCAGGTAGTGCTGACCCAACCCCTTATTTTTTTCTTTGTAGTATATATTGGAGGCGTGGCGATCTCCTTGGAGTCATTGCACACCTGACCAGTTAATCTGTCCTTGAGGCTGGTTTTAAAGTCAGTACAAAACTGAGTCTGCTTGTATAGAACCTACCATTAGCCATTTGGCTCCAGGAGAAGTATATGGTGGGTTCAGCATGCATGTTGGTACTTGCATCCCTGGATCCGATGAAAGCTGTAATGGCACCGGACGGGGTTACAAGCAAAGTGTACTTGGCTTGCATGCTGACCTGCATTCCCTGGATTTTATGTGGCTGTCATGGCCCATGAACAGGTAGGAACAAGAGTTAGGGACCACTCATGAGACAGCCTTGACGCGGTGAGTGGCTTACTATGCTTTGGCCAAAATATAAACCAATGTCTCATCCAGCATGGAGGGCAGAGTGCTGGATGTAGTGTGCGATCACATTTGCATTTTCCGTTTGTATATGTATTTCGCCATAGCGATCTGCACCTACAGGCAGGTAGTGCTGACCCAACCCCTTATTTTTTTCTTTGTAGTATATATTGGAGGCGTGGCGATCTCCTTGGAGTCATTGCACACCTGACCAGTTAATCTGTCCTTGAGGCTGGTTTTAAAGTCAGTATAAAACTGAGTCTGCTTGTATAGAACCTACCATTAGCCATTTGGCTCCAGGAGAAGTATATGGTGGGTTCAGCATGCATGTTGGTACTTGCATCCCTGGATCCGATGAAAGCTGTAATGGCACCGGACGGGGTTACAAGCAAAGTGTACTTGGCTTGCATGCTGACCTGCATTCCCTGGATTTTATGTGGCTGTCATGGCCCATGAACAGGTAGGAACAAGAGTTAGGGACCACTCATGAGACAGCCTTGACGCGGTGAGTGGCTTACTATGCTTTGGCCAAAATATAAACTAATGTCTCATCCAGCATGGAGGGCAGAGTGCTGGATGTAGTGTGCGATCACATTTGCATTTTCCGTTTGTATATGTATTTCGCCATAGCGATCTGCACCTACAGGCAGGTAGTGCTGACCCAACCCCTTATTTTTTTCTTTGTAGTATATATTGGAGGCGTGGCGATCTCCTTGGAGTCATTGCACACCTGACCAGTTAATCTGTCCTTGAGGCTGGTTTTAAAGTCAGTATAAAACTGAGTCTGCTTGTATAGAACCTACCATTAGCCATTTGGCTCCAGGAGAAGTATATGGTGGGTTCAGCATGCATGTTGGTACTTGCATCCCTGGATCCGATGAAAGCTGTAATGGCACCGGACGGGGTTACAAGCAAAGTGTACTTGGCTTGCATGCTGACCTGCATTCCCTGGATTTTATGTGGCTGTCATGGCCCATGAACAGGTAGGAACAAGAGTTAGGGACCACTCATGAGACAGCCTTGACGCGGTGAGTGGCTTACTATGCTTTGGCCAAAATATAAACCAATGTCTCATCCAGCATGGAGGGCAGAGTGCTGGATGTAGTGTGCGATCACATTTGCATTTTCCGTTTGTATATGTATTTCGCCATAGCGATCTGCACCTACAGGCAGGTAGTGCTGACCCAACCCCTTATTTTTTTCTTTGTAGTATATATTGGAGGCGTGGCGATCTCCTTGGAGTCATTGCACACCTGACCAGTTAATCTGTCCTTGAGGCTGGTTTTAAAGTCAGTATAAAACTGAGTCTGCTTGCATAGAACCTACCATTAGCCATTTGGCTCCAGGAGAAGTATATGGTGGGTTCAGCATGCATGTTGGTACTTGCATCCCTGGATCCGATGAAAGCTGTAATGGCACCGGACGGGGTTACAAGCAAAGTGTATTTGGCTTGCATGCTGACCTGCATTCCCTGGATTTTATGTGGCTGTCATGGCCCATGAACAGGTAGGAACAAGAGTTAGGGACCACTCATGAGACAGCCTTGACGCGGTGAGTGGCTTACTATGCTTTGGCCAAAATATAAACCAATGTCTCATCCAGCATGGAGGGCAGAGTGCTGGATGTAGTGTGCGATCACATTTGCATTTTCCGTTTGTATATGTATTTCGCCATAGCGATCTGCACCTACAGGCAGGTAGTGCTGACCCAACCCCTTATTTTTTTCTTTGTAGTATATATTGGAGGCGTGGCGATCTCCTTGGAGTCATTGCACACCTGACCAGTTAATCTGTCCTTGAGGCTGGTTTTAAAGTCAGTATAAAACTGAGTCTGCTTGTATAGAACCTAGCATTAGCCATTTGGCTCCAGGAGAAGTATATGGTGGGTTCAGCATGCATGTTGGTACTTGCATCCCTGGATCCGATGAAAGCTGTAATGGCACCGGACGGGGTTACAAGCAAAGTGTACTTGGCTTGCATGCTGACCTGCATTCCCTGGATTTTATGTGGCTGTCATGGCCCATGAACAGGTAGGAACAAGAGTTAGGGACCACTCATGAGACAGCCTTGACGCGGTGAGTGGCTTACTATGCTTTGGCCAAAATATAAACCAATGTCTCATCCAGCATGGAGGGCAGAGTGCTGGATGTAGTGTGCGATCACATTTGCATTTTCCGTTTGTATATGTATTTCGCCATAGCGATCTGCACCTACAGGCAGGTAGTGCTGACCCAACCCCTTATTTTTTTCTTTGTAGTATATATTGGAGGCGTGGCGATCTCCTTGGAGTCATTGCACACCTGACCAGTTAATCTGTCCTTGAGGCTGGTTTTAAAGTCAGTATAAAACTGAGTCTGCTTGTATAGAACCTACCATTAGCCATTTGGCTCCAGGAGAAGTATATGGTGGGTTCAGCATGCATGTTGGTACTTGCATCCCTGGATCCGATGAAAACTGTAATGGCACCGGACGGGGTTACAAGCAAAGTGTACTTGGCTTGCATGCTGACCTGCATTCCCTGGATTTTATGTGGCTGTCATGGCCCATGAACAGGTAGGAACAAGAGTTAGGGACCACTCATGAGACAGCCTTGACGCGGTGAGTGGCTTACTATGCTTTGGCCAAAATATAAACCAATGTCTCATCCAGCATGGAGGGCAGAGTGCTGGATGTAGTGTGCGATCACATTTGCATTTTCCGTTTGTATATGTATTTCGCCATAGCGATCTGCACCTACAGGCAGGTAGTGCTGACCCAACCCCTTATTTTTTTCTTTGTAGTATATATTGGAGGCGTGGCGATCTCCTTGGAGTCATTGCACACCTGACCAGTTAATCTGTCCTTGAGGCTGGTTTTAAAGTCAGTATAAAACTGAGTCTGCTTGTATAGAACCTACCATTAGCCATTTGGCTCCAGGAGAAGTATATGGTGGGTTCAGCATGCATGTTGGTACTTGCATCCCTGGATCCGATGAAAGCTGTAATGGCACCGGACGGGGTTACAAGCAAAGTGTACTTGGCTTGCATGCTGACCTGCATTCCCTGGATTTTATGTGGCTGTCATGGCCCATGAACAGGTAGGAACAAGAGTTAGGGACCACTCATGAGACAGCCTTGACGCGGTGAGTGGCTTACTATGCTTTGGCCAAAATATAAACCAATGTCTCATCCAGCATGGAGGGCAGAGTGCTGGATGTAGTGTGCGATCACATTTGCATTTTCCGTTTGTATATGTATTTCGCCATAGCGATCTGCACCTACAGGCAGGTAGTGCTGACCCAACCCCTTATTTTTTTCTTTGTAGTATATATTGGAGGCGTGGCGATCTCCTTGGAGTCATTGCACACCTGACCAGTTAATCTGTCCTTGAGGCTGGTTTTAAAGTCAGTATAAAACTGAGTCTGCTTGTATAGAACCTACCATTAGCCATTTGGCTCCAGGAGAAGTATATGGTGGGTTCAGCATACATGTTGGTACTTGCATCCCTGGATCCGATGAAAGCTGTAATGGCACCGGACGGGGTTACAAGCAAAGTGTACTTGGCTTGCATGCTGACCTGCATTCCCTGGATTTTATGTGGCTGTCATGGCCCATGAACAGGTAGGAACAAGAGTTAGGGACCACTCATGAGACAGCCTTGACGCGGTGAGTGGCTTACTATGCTTTGGCCAAAATATAAACCAATGTCTCATCCAGCATGGAGGGCAGAGTGCTGGATGTAGTGTGCGATCACATTTGCATTTTCCGTTTGTATATGTATTTCGCCATAGCGATCTGCACCTACAGGCAGGTAGTGCTGACCCAACCCCTTATTTTTTTCTTTGTAGTATATATTGGAGGCGTGGCGATCTCCTTGGAGTCATTGCACACCTGACCAGTTAATCTGTCCTTGAGGCTGGTTTTAAAGTCAGTATAAAACTGAGTCTGCTTGTATAGAACCTACCATTAGCCATTTGGCTCCAGGAGAAGTATATGGTGGGTTCAGCATGCATGTTGGTACTTGCATCCCTGGATCCGATGAAAGCTGTAATGGCACCGGACGGGGTTACAAGCAAAGTGTACTTGGCTTGCATGCTGACCTGCATTCCCTGGATTTTATGTGGCTGTCATGGCCCATGAACAGGTAGGAACAAGAGTTAGGGACCACTCATGAGACAGCCTTGACGCGGTGAGTGGCTTACTATGCTTTGGCCAAAATATAAACCAATGTCTCATCCAGCATGGAGGGCAGAGTGCTGGATGTAGTGTGCGATCACATTTGCATTTTCCGTTTGTATATGTATTTCGCCATAGCGATCTGCACCTACAGGCAGGTAGTGCTGACCCAACCCCTTATTTTTTTCTTTGTAGTATATATTGGAGGCGTGGCGATCTCCTTGGAGTCATTGCACACCTGACCAGTTAATCTGTCCTTGAGGCTGGTTTTAAAGTCAGTATAAAACTGAGTCTGCTTGTATAGAACCTACCATTAGCCATTTGGCTCCAGGAGAAGTATATGGTGGGTTCAGCATGCATGTTGGTACTTGCATCCCTGGATCCGATGAAAGCTGTAATGGCACCGGACGGGGTTACAAGCAAAGTGTACTTGGCTTGCATGCTGACCTGCATTCCCTGGATTTTATGTGGCTGTCATGGCCCATGAACAGGTAGGAACAAGAGTTAGGGACCACTCATGAGACAGCCTTGACGCGGTGAGTGGCTTACTATGCTTTGGCCAAAATATAAACCAATGTCTCATCCAGCATGGAGGGCAGAGTGCTGGATGTAGTGTGCGATCACATTTGCATTTTCCGTTTGTATATGTATTTCGCCATAGCGATCTGCACCTACAGGCAGGTAGTGCTGACCCAACCCCTTATTTTTTTCTTTGTAGTATATATTGGAGGCGTGGCGATCTCCTTGGAGTCATTGCACACCTGACCAGTTAATCTGTCCTTGAGGCTGGTTTTAAAGTCAGTATAAAACTGAGTCTGCTTGTATAGAACCTACCATTAGCCATTTGGCTCCAGGAGAAGTATATGGTGGGTTCAGCATGCATGTTGGTACTTGCATCCCTGGATCCGATGAAAGCTGTAATGGCAACGGACGGGGTTACAAGCAAAGTGTACTTGGCTTGCATGCTGACCTGCATTCCCTGGATTTTATGTGGCTGTCATGGCCCATGAACAGGTAGGAACAAGAGTTAGGGACCACTCATGAGACAGCCTTGACGCGGTGAGTGGCTTACTATGCTTTGGCCAAAATATAAACCAATGTCTCATCCAGCATGGAGGGCAGAGTGCTGGATGTAGTGTGCGATCACATTTGCATTTTCCACCTTAAGTTTAATGTTTCTTGTAGACAACCACACAGAATCACTCACTCTCAGGTCCGGACGACTCATACGTCTCCTGTCAGCCATATGCTTATACCTGTTGCCCATCTTTTTCAGGTTATCCGTCCGGGACGGGGTTACAAGCAAAGTGTACTTGGCTTGCATGCTGACCTGCATTCCCTGGATTTTATGTGGCTGTCATGGCCCATGAACAGGTAGGAACAAGAGTTAGGGACCACTCATGAGACAGCCTTGACGCGGTGAGTGGCTTACTATGCTTTGGCCAAAATATAAACCAATGTCTCATCCAGCATGGAGGGCAGAGTGCTGGATGTAGTGTGCGATCACATTTGCATTTTCCGTTTGTATATGTATTTCGCCATAGCGATCTGCACCTACAGGCAGGTAGTGCTGACCCAACCCCTTATTTTTTTCTTTGTAGTATATATTGGAGGCGTGGCGATCTCCTTGGAGTCATTGCACACCTGACCAGTTAATCTGTCCTTGAGGCTGGTTTTAAAGTCAGTATAAAACTGAGTCTGCTTGTATAGAACCTACCATTAGCCATTTGGCTCCAGGAGAAGTATATGGTGGGTTCAGCATGCATGTTGGTACTTGCATCCCTGGATCCGATGAAAGCTGTAATGGCACCGGACGGGGTTACAAGCAAAGTGTACTTGGCTTGCATGCTGACCTGCATTCCCTGGATTTTATGTGGCTGTCATGGCCCATGAACAGGTAGGAACAAGAGTTAGGGACCACTCATGAGACAGCCTTGACGCGGTGAGTGGCTTACTATGCTTTGGCCAAAATATAAACCAATGTCTCATCCAGCATGGAGGGCAGAGTGCTGGATGTAGTGTGCGATCACATTTGCATTTTCCGTTTGTATATGTATTTCGCCATAGCGATCTGCACCTACAGGCAGGTAGTGCTGACCCAACCCCTTATTTTTTTCTTTGTAGTATATATTGGAGGCGTGGCGATCTCCTTGGAGTCATTGCACACCTGACCAGTTAATCTGTCCTTGAGGCTGGTTTTAAAGTCAGTATAAAACTGAGTCTGCTTGTATAGAACCTACCATTAGCCATTTGGCTCCAGGAGAAGTATATGGTGGGTTCAGCATGCATGTTGGTACTTGCATCCCTGGATCCGATGAAAGCTGTAATGGCACCGGACGGGGTTACAAGCAAAGTGTACTTGGCTTGCATGCTGACCTGCATTCCCTGGATTTTATGTGGCTGTCATGGCCCATGAACAGGTAGGAACAAGAGTTAGGGACCACTCATGAGACAGCCTTGACGCGGTGAGTGGCTTACTATGCTTTGGCCAAAATATAAACCAATGTCTCATCCAGCATGGAGGGCAGAGTGCTGGATGTAGTGTGCGATCACATTTGCATTTTCCGTTTGTATATGTATTTCGCCATAGCGATCTGCACCTACAGGCAGGTAGTGCTGACCCAACCCCTTATTTTTTTCTTTGTAGTATATATTGGAGGCGTGGCGATCTCCTTGGAGTCATTGCACACCTGACCAGTTAATCTGTCCTTGAGGCTGGTTTTAAAGTCAGTATAAAACTGAGTCTGCTTGTATAGAACCTACCATTAGCCATTTTGGTCCAGGAGAAGTATATGGTGGGTTCAGCATGCATGTTGGTACTTGCATCCCTGGATCCGATGAAAGCTGTAATGGCACCGGACGGGGTTACAAGCAAAGTGTACTTGGCTTGCATGCTGACCTGCATTCCCTGGATTTTATGTGGCTGTCATGGCCCATGAACAGGTAGGAACAAGAGTTAGGGACCACTCATGAGACAGCCTTGACGCGGTGAGTGGCTTACTATGCTTTGGCCAAAATATAAACCAATGTCTCATCCAGCATGGAGGGCAGAGTGCTGGATGTAGTGTGCGATCACATTTGCATTTTCCACCTTAAGTTTAATGTTTCTTGTAGACAACCACACAGAATCACTCACTCTCAGGTCCGGACGACTCATACGTCTCATGTCAGCCATATGCTTATACCTGTTGCCCATCTTTTTCAGGTTATCCGTCCGGGACGGGGTTACAAGCAAAGTGTACTTGGCTTGCATGCTGACCTGCATTCCCTGGATTTTATGTGGCTGTCATGGCCCATGAACAGGTAGGAACAAGAGTTAGGGACCACTCATGAGACAGCCTTGACGCGGTGAGTGGCTTACTATGCTTTGGCCAAAATATAAACCAATGTCTCATCCAGCATGGAGGGCAGAGTGCTGGATGTAGTGTGCGATCACATTTGCATTTTCCGTTTGTATATGTATTTCGCCATAGCGATCTGCACCTACAGGCAGGTAGTGCTGACCCAACCCCTTATTAAACTTAAGGTACCTTCTTGGAAGTTGGGCCCAAGATTTATTGGTCCATAGAAGATCACTGCCATTGTTAACCCTGTAGCCTTCCGTCTTGAACTTCCTCAGGCATTGAAAATCCATAACGTAGTTCATAAATCGTTGCTAAAGAAATGTGTTGAACCTATTGAGCCGTCCTCCTTGCCTCCCACTCCTGTCATGGTGGATGGCAATTTAGAATTTCAGATCAGCAGGATTGTGGACTCCCGAGTTCTCCCGAGGTATATATCAATAGCAACCCTCAATCAGTGTTTAGTGGAAGAAGGTATATGGCACCCCTCAATCAGTATTTGGCTGAAACAGGTATATGGCACCCCTTAATCAGTATTTTGTGGAAGCAGGTGAATCACAGCCCTCAATCAGTATTTGGTGGAAGAAGGTATATAGCAATAGCAACCCTCAATCAGTATTTAGTGGAAGAAGGTATATGGCACCCCTCAATCAGTATTTGGCTGAAACAGGTATATGGCACCCCTCAATCAGTATTTTGTGGAAGCAGGTGCATCTCAGCCCTCAATCAGTATTTGGTGGAAGAAGGTATATAGCAATAGCACCCCTCAATCAGTATTTTGTGGAAGAAGGTATATGGCACCCCTCAATCAGTATTTGGCTGAAACAGGTATATGGCACCCCTCAATCAGTATTTTGTGGAAGCAGGTGTATTGCAGCCCTCAATCAGTATTTGGTAGAAGAAGGTATTTAGCAATAGCACCCCCCATTTAGTATTTAGTGGAAGAAGGTATATGGCACCCCTCAATCAGTATTTTGTGAAAGCAGGTGTATTGCAGCCCTCAATCAGTATTTGGTGGAAGAAGGTATATAGCAATAGCACCCCTCAATCAGTATTTGGTGGAAACAGGTATATGACACCCCTCAATCAGTATTTTGTGAAAGCAGATGTATTGCAGCCCTCAATCAGTATTTGGTAGAAGAAGGTATTTAGCAATAGCACCCCCCATTTAGTATTTAGTGGAAGAAGGTATATGTAATAGCACCCCTCAATCAATATTTTGTGGAAGAAGGTATATTGCACCCCTCAATCAGTATTTGGCAGAAACAGGAATATAGCACCCATCAATCAGTATTTGGCGGAAACAGGTATATGGCACCCCTCAATCAGTATTTTGTGGAAGCAGGTGTAGCGCAGCCCTCAATAAGTATTTGGTTGAAGAAGGTATATAGCAATAGCACCCCTCAATCAGTATTTGGCGGAAACAGATATATGGCATCCCTCAATCAGTATTTTGTGAAAGCAGGTGTATTGCAGCACTCAATCAGTATTTGGTGGAAGGAGATATATAGCAATAGCACCCCCAATTTAGTATTAAGTGGAAGAAGGTATATGGCACCCCTCAATCAGTATTTGGCAGAAACAGGTATATGGCACCCCTTAATCGGTATTTTGTGGAAGAAGTTATATAGCACCCCTCAATCAGCATTTGGTGGAAACAGGTATATGGCACCCCTCAATCAGTATTTTGTGAAAGCAGGTGTATGGCAGCCCTCAATCAGTATTTTGTGGAAGGAGGTATAAAGCAATAGCACCCCCCATTCAGTATTTAGTGGAAGAAGGTATATGGCACCCCTTAATCAGTATTTGGCAGAAAGAGGTATATGGCACCCCTCAATAAATATTTTGTGGAAGCAGGTGTATCACAGCCCTCAATCAGTATTTGTTGGTTGAAGGTATATAGCAATAGTACCCCTCAATCAGTTTTTTGTGAAAGAAGGTATATGCAACCCCTCAATCAGGATTTTGTGGAAGAAGGTATAGAGAACCCCTCAATCAGTATTTAGTGGAAGAAGGTATATGGCACCCCTCAATCAGTATTTTGTTGAAGCAGGTGTATGGCACCCCTCAATCAGTGTTTTGTGGAAGGAGATATATGGCACCCCTCAATCAGTATTTGGCGGAAACTGGTATATAGCACCATTCAATCAGTATTTTGTGGAAGAAGTTATATAGCACCCCTCAATCAGTATTTGGTGGAAACAGGTATATGGCACCCCTCAATCAGTATTTTGTGAAAGCAGGTGTAACGCAGCCCTCAATCAGTATTTGGTAGAAGGTATTTAGCAATAGCACCCCCCCATTCAGTATTTAGTGGAAGAAAGTATATAGTAATAGCACCCCTCAATCAGTATTTTGTGGAAGAAGGTATATTGCACCCCTCAATCAGTATTTGGCAGAAACAGGTATATAGCACCCCTCAATCAGTATTTGGCAGAAACAGGTATATGGCACCCCTCAATCAGTATTTAGTGGAAGCAGGTGTAGCGCAGCCCTCAGTCAGTATTTGGTGGAAGAAGGTATATAGCAATAGCACCCCTCAATCAGTATTTGGCGGAAACAGATATATGGCATCCCTCAATCAGTATTTTCTGAAAGCAGGTGTATCTCAGCCCTCAATCAGTATTTTGTGGAAGGAGGTATATAGCAATAGCACCCCCATTCAGTATTTAGTGGAAGAAGGTATATGGCACCCCTCAATCAGTATTTGGCAGAAACAGGTATATGGAACCCCTCAATCAATATTTTGTCGAAGCAGGTGTATCACAGCCCTCAATCAGTATTTGTTGGAAGAAGGTATATAGCAATAGTACCCCTCAATCAGTTTTTTGTGGAAGAAGGTATATGCAACCCCTCAATCAGGATTTTGTGGAAGAAGGTATATGGCACCCCTCAATCAGTATTTTGTTGAAGCAGGTGTATGGCACCCCTCAATCAGTGTTTTGTGGAAGGAGTTATATGGCACCCCTCAATCAGTATTTGTCGGATACTGGTATATAGCTCCCCTCTATCAGTATTTGGCGGAAGCATGTATATAGCACCATTCAATCAGGATTTTGTGGAAGAAGGTATATAGCACCCCTCAATCAGTATTTGGTGGAAACAGGTATGTAGCACCCCTCAATCAGTATTTGATGGAAACAGGTATATCGCACCCCTCAATCAGTATTTGGCGGAAACAGGTGTATTACAGCCCTTAACCACCTCCGGACCGCCTAACGCAGGATCGCGTTCCGGAGGTGGCAGCCCTGCGCAGAGTCACGCATATATGCGTCATCTCGCGATGGGCGAGATTTCCTGTGAACGCGCGCACACAGGCGCGCGCGCTCACAGGAACGGAAGGTAAGAGAGTTGATCTCCAGCCTGCCAGCGGCGATCGTTCGCTGGCAGGCTGGAGATGTGTTTTTTTTAACCCCTAACAGGTATATTAGACGCTGTTTTGATAACAGCGTCTAATATACCTGCTACCTGGTCCTCTGGTGGTCCCATTTGTTTGGATCGACCACCAGAGGACACAGGTAGCTCAGTAAAGTCCCACCAAGCACCACTACACTACACTACACCCCCCCCCCGTCACTTATTAACCCCTTATTAGCCCCTGATCACCCCTGATCACCCCATATAGACTCCCTGATCACCCCCCTGTCATTGATTACCCCCCTGTCATTGATCACCCCCCTGTAAAGCTCCATTCAGATGTCCGCATGATTTTTACGGATCCACTGATAGATGGATCGGATCCGCAAAATGCATCCGGACGTCTGAATGAAGCCTTACAGGGGCGTGATCAATGACTGTGGTTATCACCCCATATAGACTCCCTGATCACCCCCCTGTCATTGATTACCCCCCTGTCATTGATTACCCCCCTGTAAAGCTCCATTCAGATGTCCGCATGATTTTTACGGATGCACTGATAGATGGATCCGATCCGCAAAACGCATCCGGACGTCTGAATGAAGCCTTACAGGGGCATGATCAATGACTGTGGTGATCACCCCATATAGACTCCCTGATCACCCCCCTGTAAAGCTCCATTCAGATGTCCGCATGATTTTTACGGATGCACTGATAGATGGATCCGATCCGCAAAACGCATCCGGACGTCTGAATGAAGCCTTACAGGGGCATGATCAATGACTGTGGTGATCACCCCATATAGACTCCCTGATCACCCCCCTGTAAAGCTCCATTCAGATGTCCGCATGATTTTTACGGATGCACTGATAGATGGATCCGATCCGCAAAACGCATCCGGACGTCTGAATGAAGCCTTACAGGGGCATGATCAATGACTGTGGTGATCACCCCATATAGACTCCCTGATCACCCCCCTGTCATTGATTACCCCCCTGTAAAGCTCCATTCAGATGTCCGCATGATTTTTACGGATGCACTGATAGATGGATCGGATCCGCAAAACGCATCCGGACGTCTGAATGAAGCCTTACAGGGGCGTGATCAATGACTGTGGTGATCACCCCATATAGACTCCCTGATCACCCCCCTGTCATTGATTACCCCCCTGTCATTGATTACCCCCCTGTAAAGCTCCATTCAGACGTCCGCATGATTTTTACGGATCCACTGATAGATGGATCGGATCCGCAAAACGCATCCGGACGTCTGAATGAAGCCTTACAGGGGCGTGATCAATGACTGTGGTGATCACCCCATATAGACTCCCTGATCACCCCCCTGTCATTGATCAACCCCCTGTCATTGATCACCCCCCCTGTCATTGATCACCCCCCTGTCATTGATCACCCCCCTGTCATTGATCACCCCCCTGTAAGGCTCCATTCAGACATTTTTTTGGCCCAAGTTAGCGGAATTATTATTTTTTTTTCTTACAAAGTCTCATATTCCACTAACTTGTGTCAAAAAATAAAATCTCACATGAACTCACCATACCCCTCACGGAAACCAAATGCGTAAAAATTTTTAGACATTTATATTCCAGACTTCTTCTCACGCTTTAGGGCCCCTAGAATGCCAGGGCAGTATAAATACCCCACATGTGACCCCATTTCGGAAAGAAGACACCCCCAGGTATTCCGTGAGGGGCATATTGAGTCCATGAAAGATTGAAATTTTTGTCCCAAGTTAGCGGAACGGGAGACTTTGTGAGAAAAAAATTAAAAATATCAATTTCCGCTACTTTGTGCCAAAAAAAAAAAATTTCTATGAATTTGCCATGCCCCTCATTGAATACCTTGGGGTGTCTTCTTTCCAAAATGGGGTCACATGTGGGGTATTTATACTGCCCTGGCATTCTAGGGGCCCCAAAGCGTGAGAAGAAGTCTGGTATCCAAATATCTAAAAATGCCCTCCTAAAAGGAATTTGGGCACCTTTGCGCATCTAGGCTGCAAAAAAGTGTCACACATCTGGTATCGCCGTACTCAGGAGAAGTTGGGGAATGTGTTTTGGAGTGTCATTTTACATATACCCATGCTGGGTGAGATAAATATCTTGGTCAAATGCCAACTTTGTATAAAAAAATGGGAAAAGTTGTCTTTTGCCAAGATATTTCTCTCACCCAGCAAGGGTATATGTAAAATGACACCCCAAAACACATTCCCCAACTTCTCCTGAATACGGCGATACCACATGTGTGACACTTTTTTGCAGCCTAGGTGGGCAAAGGGGCCCATATTCCAAAGAGCACCTTTAGGATTTCACAGGTCATTTACCTACTTACCACACATTAGGGCCCCTGGAAAATGCCAGGGCAGTATAACTACCCCACAAGTGACCCCATTTTGGAAAGAAGACACCCCAAGGTATTCCGTGAGGGGCATGGCGAGTTCCTAGAATTTTTTATTTTTTGTCACAAGTTAGTGGAAAATGCTGATTTTTTTTTTTTTTTTTTCATACAAAGTCTCATATTCCACTAACTTGTGACAAAAAATAAAAACTTCCATGAACTCACTATGCCCATCAGCGAATACCTTGGGGTCTCTTCTTTCCAAAATGGGGTCACTTGTGGGGTAGTTATACTGCCCTGGCATTCTAGGGGCCCAAATGTGTGGTAAGGAGTTTGAAATCAAATTCTGTAAAAAATGACCTGTGAAATCCGAAAGGTGCTCTTTGGAATATGGGCCCCTTTGCCCACCTAGGCTGCAAAAAAGTGTCACACATCTGGTATCTCCGTACTCAGGAGAAGGTGGGGAATGTGTTTTGGGGTGTCATTTTACATATACCCCTGCTGGGTGAGAGAAATATCTTGGCAAAAGACAACTTTTCCCATTTTTTTATACAAAGTTGGCATTTGACCAAGATATTTATCTCACCCAGCAGGGGTATATGTAAAATGACACCCCAAAACACATTCCCCACCTTCTCCTGAGTACGGAGATACCAGATGTGTGACACTAGGTCAGAAGTGTAAAAAGTGGCCTGGTCTTTCAGGGTGTTTAAGCACTGGGGGCTGAAGTGGTTAATCAGTATTTGGTGGAAGAAGGTATATAGCAATAGCACCCCTCAATCAGTATTTTGTGGAACAAGGTATATGGCACTCCTCATTCAGTATTTGGTAGAAACAGGTATATAGCACCCCTCAATCTGTATTTGGCAGAAACAGGTACATACCACCCCTTTAATCAGTATTTGTTGGAAACAGGTATATAGCATCCCTCAATCAGGATTTTGTGGAAGAAAGTATATCGCAGCCCTCAAGCAGTTTTTTTGGGGGCAACAGGTATATCACACCCGTTGCAATTAGTTATTCCATTAGCATTTTGTCCCTCTATCTAGCTGCGGTATCGAATCAGAACCGCACATAAATGCTGCAGGGACAATTCACACTGCCCCTCCAGCACACCACATGTGCAGGGCATGGCAGTGTCACACTGTTCTGCACCTTGTTTGCCTGAGCGAACGGAGTCACACAGGGAATATTCTGTGTGGAAACAGGTATATGGCACCCCTCAATCAGTTTTTTCTGGAAGCAGGTGTATCGCAGCCCTCAATCAGTATTTGGTGGAAGAAGGTATATAGCAAAAGCAACCCTCAATCAGTATTTAGTGGAAACAGGTATATGGCACCCCTCAATCAGTACTTGGCTGAAACAGTTATATGGCATCCCTCAATCAGTATTTTGTGGAAGCAGGTGTATCACAGCCCTCAATCAGTATTTGGTGGAAGAAGGTATATAGCAATAGCACTCCCCCATTCACTATTTAGTGGAAAAAGGTATATGGCACCCCTCAATCAGTTTTTGGCGGAAACAGGTATATGGCATCCCTCAATCAGTATTTGGCAGAAACAGGTATATGGCACCCCTCAATCAGTATTTGGTGGAAGAAGGTATATAGCAAAAGTACCCCTTAGGCCTCTTTCACACGACAGTATGTCTTTTTCAGTGTTTTGCGGTCCGTTTTAAACGGATCCGTTGTTCCGTTTTTTGTTTCCGTTGTGTTTCCGTTTCCGTTCCGTTTTTTCGTTCCGTTTTTCCGTATGGCATATACAGTGTACAGTAATTTCATAGAAAAAATTGGGCTGGGCATAACATTTTCAATAGATGGTTCCGCAAAAAATGGAACGGATACGGAAGACATACGGATGCATTTCCGTATGCATTCCGTTTTTTTGCGGACCTATAGACTTTAATGGAGCCACGGACTGTGATTTGCGGGCAATAATAGGACATGTTCTATGTTAAAACGGAACGGAAAAACGGAAATACGGAAATGGAATGCATACGGAGTACATTCCGTTTTTTTGTGGAACCATTGAAATGAATGGTTCCGTATACGGACCGCAAAAAACGGCCCGCAAAACGGAAAAAAAAAACGGTCGTGTGAAAGAGGCCTTAATCTGTTTTTTGTGGAAGAAGGTATATGGCACCCCTCAATCAGGATTTTGTGAAAGGCTATATCAGAGTCTAGAACAATTTCTGAGATGTTAAGGTGCTGACAATCAAAGTGATTGGGTATCGTATCTGTCATTGGCTGGACTAGCCATTAATAGTCGTCTAAACAGCTCTACCAATACTTTGCTATTTTTTTTGTAATTGTAGCTTCCACCATCATGTGTGCACATTTAGATCTTAAGTTTCTGATATTTCAGAGGTGTAGATTATATCTGACAAACTGTGCACAGTCTAGGCCCAGGTTCATATGAACCTGAGGAATTTCCATTAGGTTTAAAAGAGAACTGCTAACAGAAAGAGATCTCAAGGGACTCATTTTTCATGGTTATCCACCAAAAATATTTGTCTTAAGGTACTAGCTAAAAAAATTTACCTTGGTTTTTATTGGTTCATAAGGAATTCTAGAGGGTATTAATCCCGTGTCTTTTCATCATAAATTACCTGATTCTTTAAAAATTCACAATGTTTTGTTAAAGAAATATGTTACTCTTCTGGTTTCACAGAAACCTCCTGGTTCAGTGGAGCTAGAAGGTGAAACAGAATTTCAGGTAGGAAGAATTCTAGATTCCAGAAGGGTCCATAATAGGTTACAATATCGGATACACTGGAAAGTGTATAGTCCTGAGTCCTGAGGAGAGGTCATGGGTGTTAGCTGAAGAGGGCCATACTGTTCGGTTGATTAAAAAATGTCATGAGTTACATCCTGACAAACCTGCTCCCATTAAGGGTCTGGTGGCCCATCCTGAAGGGGGGCTACTGTCATGGGGGAACCAGAGCTGTTGGGTGGGCTGTTCTGACGTCTGAGCCTTGGGCCAATGAGGTGGGGCTCCTAAGTGTCAGGGCACGCGGCCGGCAGCTGCAGACACGCTGGTGTGAGATACATTTCTTTAGCATAAAAGGCCAACACCTGCATATGTGGATTCTGCTGATTATCTGCACTCCTTTGGCTTGGGTATCTGGATTTGGTATTGTGACTACATTTTTGACTATGGGCTATTTGGTATTGTATTGATCTCCGGGTTTTGACATTTTGGTATGTTTGTTTTTATCGTTTGTCTCTGGCAAATCTTGTATTGCATTGCCTGACTGGCATTTGACCCATTTTCTGAATGACTATTCTCTTAATGTTTGTCCATTAGTCCCTGCTTGTGTGTGTCAACCCTTCACAAATTTCAGTATATAAGGTGGCTGCAAGTAGGTAGGGATAGTGAGTACTGGCAGTTTTAGGGCTGCATTATCCCTGTTTGTGTGTGATGGTTATCATTATCCTGACATACATCCATCTCTAAGCTTACCACTGATAGACCATATATTTTTACCAACTAGCTGACCACTGATAGACCATATAAATCTACACAGTAATCTACCACTCACAAACCAAATACATCTATCTCGAAGCTGACCACTGACAGACCATATATTTTTACAAACTAGCTGACCATTGACAGAACATATACATCTACCCACTAGCTGACCACTGGCTAGCCATATACAGTACATCTACCCACTGGCTGACTATTGATAGACCATATACAACTATTCAGAACCAACAAGAGATACAAACACAGTCAAATAACAGATGGGGTCAGTGGCATTAGATAACATTAGAGAAATAATTGCTAGTCAGGAGCAACATCAGGGACAATCCAAAAGTCAGAACACCAGGAATCCAAACAATAGTACAATAAACACTAATGAGGCAATGAAGACCACTCACAGGCACTTGTTTCCAGCAGCTGGTTGGGTAAATCCATTGACAGGAAGCATGTGATGCCGATAGTGAGCCTGATTGGCTGACCAGCCCACTGTCAGCGGGGTTGGTTGCCACAACAACAGAACAGCCCTGACCTTGCAACAACAGAGAGGCCAGACTCTGTTGGAGCATGGACAGGTTAGTACATGACACTGTTCTTATTTAGTCACCTTAATCTCCAAGTATGGTGGTGATAATGGTGGAGTGGTAGAGAAATTACTGATTGGTTGACTGAGAGGTTTTACTATATAAATCTTTGTTGTCCTCCATGCATTTGTCGTCTATGGCATAAACTGATAGAGTTGGAAGGTATGCAATATGCTGTGAATATGAATACTAGGTTGGGGGTTTGTAAGTGTAGTGGCAATGAAAAACACCAAAATCACCTCTTACTGGGTGCATTGCTTTGTGGTTCTGTAAGCATAGGTCAGCAAATCCTGCATATGGGACCACAAAGAAAAAGCAATGCAGAAAAATTTATAGATCTGGAATTTCCAAGCAGGATTCACAATAATAACATCTCTTGAGACTGTATTTTGGAATATGTTTAGACCCTGACTTTGTGGGCAACATACTGTACCGACACTCGTTTTAAAGCACATTATTCCTAGCTCTGTTTCCTTATGACAGATAGACTGATGTAAAGTGAGAAATGTCTTGACCATTTTGCTGCCAGGGGGTCATCAATTATAAAGATATTAAAAGAAATGAATATATGTGAAGCAAGTCCCTGGGGGCGTTAAAAAAGAAGTAAGATCTTTGACGGGTGACACAGGTCAAAATAATTGAAAGGTGAGGTATGATTATTCTGTATTCTATTTTTAGGTGACAGATTTTAGTTCATGCATTTGAATGAATAATATCCTGAGTCTTCAAAAATACTCTATACAAGGGCCCAAACTATTATGTTATTCACACCAGAAATGATAAATTTGTCTTCACTTCAATTGGATGCTGTGACTCTTCAGTGTTACTGCCATAATCCAGCACTAACTTTGTATGGTTTAGTTATTTACTAGTTTTGTTATTCTATTTTATGAGTTTTATTGTTTCTATCATTATATAATCCCCTTATCATACCGTGTAATTATTTTGCTATTTTAACACCTTTATTCATGGAGTTAAAGCAGCTACAGAGCCCCAGCTATGAAGATTTAAGTCAGTCCTCCCCCTGCTGCCCGGGCTCTAACTGTTCTCGAAAATCCTGATCAGAGCTTGGGCAAAACTGTTTAGGGGGTTAAAGAAGATAATTTCAGATCAGACTTAGTACAAGCAATTCAACTTTAATGAACAGTACTGCAGATACAGAAATACAAAAATTTGACAGTTGAGGTCATATTAAAAAAAAGCTTAGTACTCTTAGTGGTTATAATACTCCAATGAGGAAAGGAGGGAAAAATAGTTTCAGTTACACACAAGGTGACATTTAGCTTAAATGTTACAAAATTTAACCGAACAGAGTATAACAAGAATGTGTAGCCTAAGCTCTAACTCCTGTTTGCTTTACAAGAGACCCACCAAATGAGTGTTGCTTCATACAGGCCCAACTATTCCCAACTAAACAATGGTCGTCATTTACTCCTATCTAGGCCCCAACTGTATATGGCTTCACCTCTTCCAGTACAAACACGTTTAGTTCTAGTGCTCCCCACAATCACATCAAAAATATCTAAGGCACTCCAACAGCCACAGAAGCTCCTCTCTTTTTCTAGTAGAACTGGTACATATCAGTCTTTACTAGACACAGTCACCCGCCACTAAGAGCTGACCTCACCCAGGCCAATCATACTCTTGGCATACACGTCTTCAGTTTCAGCCTGCACAGTACTTTAGCAAACCTTCTTCATCCAGAGTTAGCCTAAATGTCCCCAGTCTGACAAGCTGGGCTAGTTCAGCATCTGCTCCCCTGATGACTCAGTTCTGCCCTGTAGAACAGTATCACCACTTCTCTACAAGACGCCAGATAACACTATTTGCAGGCTTTCCGCAGACCCCAATCGTGTTTTACAGCCTTGATCCGCCACTGATAAAGATTAGAACTATGTGTATGCCATGCACCTCAATGTTGGATTAGGCCTCCTAGGAACTGCTATAGACCTAGAATATAGGTCTTATACTAACAGTGTCCTGTGTTGCCTTTAGCAACCAGTCAGAGCTCATATTATTGACCTGTAGCAAAATAGAAGCTGAGCTGTGATTGGTTGCTATATGCAATATGATAAATAACCATGCTAAGTGCCACAACAGCCAACAGACAATAGCTCCTGTAATTTGGTGGTTAGGTTACTAAGCGTATTCTTTGGCAAATAATTGCAAAGTGCGGGGTGAAAATTTCCACTCAAAACATAGTCTATTACATTCCCCGAGTCACAAGAGGCAGGTGTGCAAAATTTTGTGATTGTAAATGCGACGGTGCGGGTTCCTTTAGCGGACATAAATACAGCTTTATCTATTATATTATATATGTATAAATATATATATATATATATATATATAATTTTTTTTTTTATATATATAAAAAGTCTACACACCCCTGTTAAAATGTCAGGTTTCTGTGATGTAAAAAATTTTGAAAGATAAATAATTTCTGAACTTTTTCCACCTTTAATGTGACCTACAAACTGTACAACTCAATTGAAAAACAAACTGAAAGAAGAAAACAAAAAAAACCTAAAATAATGTGGTTGCATAAGTGTGCACACCCGATTATAACTGGGGATGTAGCTGTGTTCAGAATTAAGCAATCACATTCAAAAGCTGAACCCCAAATAAAGTTCAGCTGCTCTAGTTGGTCTTTCCTGAAATTTTCTTGTCGCATCCCACAGCAAAAGCCATGGTCCACAGAGAGCTTCCAAAGCATCAGAGGGATCTCATTGTTAAAGGTATCAGTCAGGAGAAGGGTACAAAAGAAGTTCCAAGGCATTAGATATACCATGGAACACAGTGAAGACAGTGATCATCAGGTGGAGAAAATATGGCACAACAGTGACATTACCAAGAACTGGATGTTCTTCCAAAATTGATGAAAAGACGAGAAGAAAACTGGCCTAGGAGGCTAGCAAGAGGCCTACAGCAACATTAAAGGAGCTGCAGGAATATATGGCAAGTACTAGCTGTGCGATACATGTGATAACAATCTCACATATTCTTCATATGTCTGGGCTATGGTGTAGAGTGGCAAAACGAAAGCCTTTTCTTACAAAGAAAAACATCCAAGCCATTTTGCAAAAACACATCTGAAGTCTCCCAAAAGCATGTGGGAAAAGGTGTTATGGTCTGATGAAACCAAGGTTGAACTTTTTGGCCATAATTCCAAAAGATATGTTTGGCGCAAGAACAACACTGCACATCACCAAAAGAACACCATACCCACAGTGAAGCATGGTGGTGACAGCATCATGCTTTGGGGCTGTTTTTCTTTAGCTGGAACTGGGGCCTTAGTTAAGCTAGAGGGAATTATGAACAGTTCCAAATACCAGTCAATTTTGGCACAAAACCTTCAGGCTTCTACTAGAAAGCTGAACATGAAGAGGAACTTCATCTTTCAGCATGACAATGACCCAAAGCATACATCCAAATCAACAAAGGAATGGCTTCACCAGAAGAAGATTAAAGTTTTGGAATGGCCCAGCCAGAGCCCAGACCTTAATCCGATTGAAAATCTGTGGGGTGATCTGAAGAGGGATGTGCACAGGAGATGTCCTCGCAATCTGACAGATTTAGAACGTTTTTGCAAAGAAGAGTGGGCAAAGCTTGCCAAGTGAAAATGTGCCATGCTGATAGACTCATACCCCAAAAGACAGTGCTGTAAGAAAATCAAAAGGTGCTTCAACAAAGTATTAGTTTAAGGGTGTGCACACTTATGCAACCATATTATTTTATTTTTATATTTTTTCTTCCCTCTACCTAAAAGATTTTAGTTTGTTTTTCAATTGATTAGTACAGTTTATAGGTCACATTAAAGGTGGAAAAAGTTTTTACATCACAGAAACCTGACATTTTAACAGGGGTGTGTAGACTTTTTATATCCACTGTGTATATATATATATATATATATATATATACAGTACAGACCAAAAGTTTGGACACACCTTCTCATTCAAAGAGTTTTCTTTATTTTCATGACTATGAAGGTATAAAAACTATGAATTAACACATGTGGAATTATATACATAACAAACAAGTGTGAAACAACTGAAAATATGTCATATTCTAGGTTCTTCAAAGTAGCCACCTTTTGCTTTGATCACTCTTGGCATTCTCTTGATGAGCTTCAAGAGGTAGTCCCCTGAAATGGTCTTCCAACAGTCTTGAAGGAGTTCCCAGAGATGCTTAGCACTTGTTGGCCCTTTTGCCTTCACTCTGCGATCCAGCTCACCCCAAGCCATCTCGATTGGGTTCAGGTCTGGTGACTGTGGAGGCTAGGTCATCTGGCGCAGCACCCCATCACTCTCCTTCATGGTCAAATAGCCCCTACTTTCAAAGTTTTCCCAATTTTTCGACTGACTGACCTTCATTTCTTAAAGTAATGATGGCCACAGTCTATTCAGTAGGACTATCAGCTGTGTATCCACCTGACTTCTCCTCAACGCAACTGATGATCCCAACCCCATTTATAAGGCAAGAAATCCCACTTATTAAACCTGACAGGGCACACCTGTGAAGTGAAAACCATTTCGGGGGACTACCTCTTGAAGCTCATCAAGAGAATGCCAAGAGTGTGCAAAGCAGTAATCAAAGCAAAAGGTGGCTACTTTGAAGAACCTAGAATATGACATATTTTCAGTTGTTTCACACTTGTTTGTTATGTATATAATTCCACATGTGTTAATTCATAGTTTTGATGCCTTCAGTGTGAATCTACAATTTTCATAGTCATGAAAATAAAGAAAACTCTTTGAATGAGAAGGTGTGTCTAAACTTTTGGTCTGTACTAAGATAAATATATATATATATATATATATATTTATCTATCTACTGTAAGAAATTCCATGCCACCTCCGTATGGTGAGAAGATTGTGTCCTTTATTCACCTATGCAATGTTTCAGTCCACTTACTGGGACTTTTTTCAATCAATGCGGAGATGCGATGGAATTTCTTCTATATTTGTATTGAGTGATCTTGTCAGGATCCACAGCCACTGGCACTCCTTCTATATATTGGTTATATAAAGTTTTTTTATGATGCTGCTTCTGCTATTTTTTTGTTATATATATATATATATATATATATATATATATATATATTTATTTATTTATTTTTATTATTTTTTTTCCCACTAAAGGTTATGAGGTATTGGGCTTCAAAAAAATTGCACCTACGCATGTGCACATGGTTGCAAATGAAAAACCGTATCTGGAAAAAACGGATGATAGTAATGAGACTGTATCAAAGTTCAGACCTGAATACTTTACATATACATACCCATTTATTTTTTTTTTTTTCAATTGTCTAAGTTTTTCTTGAAGTTTAGAGCTTATTGTCGAAATATTTTAGTGACATAGCAAAATGAAAATTTACTACTGTAAATTTAATACAGATACAATTAAGGGCTTGTTCAGACGGCCGTATGTGTTTTGCTGTCCGCAAATTGAGGATCCATAAAACAGGGATACTGGCCTGTGTGAGTTCTGCAATATGCAGACCGCACATGGCCGTCACTCTCGTAGAAAATGCCTAATCTTGTCCGCATTATGGTCTTGATTGCGAAAATCAGCAATGTAATATGTGCGTAATGCGTGCGCAATACAGGCGGGGGTCACTATAGCTAAATTTTTCAAGCTGCTAGAAGTTTTCTGAGACTGGAGAAAATGGTTGGCACGACAGAACATTACAATAGCTTTATATGCAATATAAAGCTAAAATATGCATATTATATCCAATATATTTGCGATTGCGCAAATTGGCAATTAATGATACGCATATTTTTGCGCAATACGTGCAACTTCACATTTTAGCAAGTCTGACTACATATTAGTGATTGGTGCACTAAGTATTATTGTGAACTTGTGACATCACAGCACTATGTATGTATGTATGTATGTGTGTATGTAGCATACATAAATACGTACAGCACTATGTATGTAGCATATATGTATGGACAGCAGAACCTATCAGGTGCTAGGGATTTTGCTAAGCTCAGACAAAGACATTGCAGCCTTCTCATTGGCCCACAAGCAAGAAGCAGGGAGGGATCATGGGTTCAGATAAAAAAAAATATCTAGAATATTCGAAAATTACAAATATATATCATTATATTCTAAATATTCGCAAATTCTTGAAGTGGCGATATTCGCGATTAAAATTCGTGATTCGAATATTTACGCCCATCACTAAGACAATGTAGTTTATTAATGGCATTGTTGAGGTAACTTCTTGTGGGATATTTAGGTTTCTTGTTATCATGAAATGTTAAGGAACAGTACAGTCCTGTGCTTCACCTGCACCACTCTCTCTACCTACTTGCATGATCCGTCCTAAAGTAATGGTCCACAACTGGGCGGCATTCCCTTCCTAACTAGGTGTTGGGCCATATTAGGGAAAATAAAATGGAGAAAATAATAAAGTTAATGACAGGGAAAAAAAAAAAGGAAAGAAAAGAAACCAAAAGCAAAGTCAAAATCAGGCTAGAGTCTAAACCAGAGAGATCAGAACCAAGACAATTTTACAAACACAGAGTAAAATACCAGATGGAGGTAGGCCTCATGCACATGACCGTTGTGTGCATCCGTGTCCGTTGTTCCATTTTCCGTGATTTTCTGCAGACCCATTGACTTTCAATGGGTCCGTGGAAAACTCGGAAAATGCACCGTTTGTAATCCCGGCCGTGATCCGTGTTTCCAGTCCGTCAAAAAAATATGAGCTGTCCTATTCTTTTGACGGACAACGATTCGCGGACCTATTCAAGTCAATGGGTCCGTGAAAAAACACGGAGGCACACAAGATTGTCATCCGAGTCCGTGATCCGTGTCCGTTTTTTTCCTATCATTTTCAAAGCAAACTTGACTTAGATTTCACTTCTCTTGTCTGGTGATCCTCCAAAAATCAAGGAAGACGCACAGAAAAAAAAACGGACACGGATCACGGAACAACGGAACCCCGTTTTCCGGACCGTGAAAAAATACTGTCGTGTGCATGAGGCCTTAGAGCCAGGAGATCAAGTCATGCAATAAATATCAGTCAGGTGCTAAGTAGGGACAATCCAAAATTCTGAATATCAGAGAGCCAAACAGAAGTACAATACATCCTAGTGAGGCTTAGAAAACCAATCATGGGAACGTGTGGACAGCAGCTCCCTGTTTAACCCCTTGGGTACCAGATGTTTTTGCGTTTTCATTTTTCTTCCCTGTCTTTACAGAGCCATAACCTTTTTATTTTTCCACTTGCATAGCCATATGAGGGCTTGTTTTTTGTGGGATAAGTTTTACTTTCTAATACCACCATTTAATATAGCATACAACATAGTAGGAATTCTAAATTGGGTGGAATTGGGAAAAAAATATGCTATTCAGTCATATATACCAGTTTTCTGGCGTATACTTGTCACATAATACGGCACAAAGGTTTATGCTGCAATTTGCGACTTTTCCTTGCTCACACCAGGCGTAGAAAATGGTCTAAATTTAAGCCAGCAAGGAAGCTTTCATTTAGACTGAGGGTGGATGTGCTAAAGTTATGTAGAGGCCACTCTTCATAACTTCGGCATTTTCCACTGCCAGCGCTGGGGTTAAACGTAGTGTTAAACGTAGTGTTGATCACGAATATTCGAAATTTCGAATATTCAAATTTTTTCAGATATTTTTTTTTTTTTTTTTTTTTTTTTATCAGTACACATGATCCCTCACTGCTTCTAGCTTGTGGGCCAATAAGAAGGCTGCAATATACTTGACTTTAGGAGTAGTAGTGTTTGCAAATTTTGCTCTATATTTGTTTTTTTTGAATATTCGCTATATTGCTATATATTCTTGTTTTAGAATATTACGAATATTCGAAAAAACGAAGTTATAGCAATATAGAGAATATTCAAAAAAAATCGAATAGAGCAATTTAGCTAATATAGTGATATAATCTTCTTTGTCTAATAGTTGTAAGTTGAAAAATTTGCAATAAAAAATTCGAATCCGAAAATTCGAATTCCGAAAATTCGCATATTACACAATCATTACCTTTCCGATTTTTTGAGTAAAAAAAAAAAATCGAGAATTTTCGAATTTGCAAATTTTCGACGAATATTCTACAAAATATTCGCGAAATATCGCGAATTCGAATATGACCCCTGCCGCTCATCACTAGTTAAACGCTGGTTTTAATAAATGACCCTGATCTTTTGTCCCTATGGCATTCCCTGTGGGGAAACAGTGCCACATATGTATAGGGTTTTTTATTTTTTGTGTTTTATCGAGAATCGCCCATTTTGACTTTTTTTTCCATTACACCATTCGCCATATGGGATAAATATTTTTATAATTTAATAGTATGGGTGTTTTCAGACATTTTATTGTTTATGCATTTATTTTTATTCTAGGGAAAGATGAGTCATTTAACATTTTTTTATATTTAAAAAAAAAAAATTTAAAACTGTTTTAACCCCTCTAGGAGGCTACAATATTCACTAGATGTATTTTAGCTTATACTGTAGTTCCATAAAGCTACAGTCTAAGCTCAATTTGCAGTTATTCTATGTTGGCCTGCCACCTGCAAGCCTCCATAGGACCTGCAGCTCTAATACCCTTGGTCTCTTCAGAGAGACTAAGCTCATTAAAACGAAAGGCCAGCATCGCCAAATGCCACACGGAGGAGCCGGTCCTCACCTGGAAGCTCGCGCTTCTGGGTTTTTTGCCATTTAGATGCAGTGGTCACGTATTCAGGGCTAAGGGTTAAATGCCTGCGATCGGCATTATTGCCGGTCGCAGACATTAGCCACAGGCCTCTGCTGTTTGAAACAGTAAAGACCCGCTGGTTATGACGCCCGTTGCGCTCACGAGCAGGCTCCATATTTAAAGACCCTCCCAGTGCTGTACATATACGGCACTGGAAGTCTAAACGTTAAATAGTTCGCCTCAGGAAGCATGTGACACCGGCTCAGAGCCTAATTGGTCTGGCATCCTGCCTACAAAAAGCCTTTTTTGTCGTGTATTAGTGGCAAAAAAAAAGTTTTATTTGCCATTCAGCCATGCAGTTACATGTTCTAAAGCTTTTTTGGCGTGTATAAGTGGGAAAAAAGGGCTTATTAGCCATTGTGTGGTGAAGTGAGAAAATGACTGCCCTTTTTAGTGTGTATTAGTGGAAAAAAAAGTATTATTTGCTGTTCAGCGGTGCAGTTATATGTTCTAAAGCTTTTTTGACGTGTATTAGTGGCCAAAAAAAAGTATTATTTGCCATTGTGTGATGAAGTGAGAAAATTACAATCCTTTTTGGCCTGTATTCGTGGCAAAAAAAGTATTATTTGATGTGCAGCAGTGCAGTTATATCTTCTAAAGCCTTTTTTGCCGTGTATTACTGGTGAAAAAAGGGCTTATTAGCCATTGTGTGGTGAAGTGAGAAAATTACAGGGCTTTTTGGCATGTATTAGTGGCAAAAAAAAATATTATTTGCCGTTCAGTGGTGCAGTTATATGTTCAAAAGTTTTTTTGGCGTGTATTAGTGACAAAAAAAAGTATTATTTGCTGTTCAGTGGTGCAATTATTTGTTCTGAAGCCTTATTTGGATGTGTATAAGTATGAAAATAAAAGGGCTTATTAGCTGTTGTGTGGTGAAGTGAGAAAATTACAGCCCTTTTTGGCATATATTAGTGGCAAAAAAAGTATTATTTGATCTTCAGCACTGCAGTTATATCTTCTAAAGCCTTTTTTGGCATGTATTAGTGGTAAAAAAAAAAGGGCTTATTAGCCGTTCTGTGGTGAAGTGAGAAAATTAAAGGCCTTTTTGGCATATACTTGTGGCAAAAAAAGTATTATTTGCCGTTCAGCGATGCAGTTATATGTTCTAAAGCCTTTTTTGACGTGTATTAGTGTAAAAAAAAAGTATTATTTGGCGTTGTGTGGTGACGTGACAAAATTACAGCCTTTTTTGGGGTGTATTAATTTCCCTTTTTATTTACTTATTTCATCTAACAGTATTTCAGACAGAGAAGTGATAGGCCCTGAACAGGGGAGGGGCAGAGGCCTAAAAATTTCTGAAACAGGTCTCAGCAGAGTAAGGGGACATGGCAACAGAGGTCATTTCCAGAGGCCCTGAGCTCCCAGTGTCAGCTAGCAGTCGTGTCTTGACCAGCAACCCAGCAGTTCTTGACATCAGACACCCCCAGCCAAGTTGGTGGGTTCGTCAGACACAACCCCAAGTTGGCATGGCCCGGGAGCAGGCCCTGTGCCCTCACCTGTCCTCAACCTGCCTCTGTCCTATTCTTTTCCCTCAGCAAGAGAAGTATTATATGTTGTGGGCTCAGCTCCACTATACAGCGAGGACGAGCTACTAGTGGACAGTCAGCAGCTACTGTCCAGCCAAGAACTGGAGGAGACATCCGCCACTTCCTCCGGTAGGCGGGCGAGTAGTGATGAGGAGAGTAGTAGAGTAGTGCATGGGAGCTGGTGTTGCGAGCGGTCAGGCTCCTGGCTCAGAGACCATTAAATAGGACATCTGTGACTTGCAGACAGTACTTGATGATGATGATGATGATATAGCCGATCGCAATTGGGAGCCAGGTGACGAAGGGGCTTCATCATCATCGGGAGAAGAGGGTGGTAGCTTGCGCATGAGGCAGCAGAGGAGCCAGCAAGTCTGTAGCGTAGCCTGAAGTCAGCTGGGTGGCAGCAGTGGGAGGTCAGGAGCCAAACGTGCCCAGGGTAGACCACCCGCTTCGCAGGAGCCTACCTGCCCGGAAAGAAGTGGTGCATGGGTTCACTGAGGCAGTGGCGGTAGCAGTCAGTGAGTGCAGAGTGTTGGGGATAAAATCACCTACTCAGCGGTGTGGCAGTTTTTTGTTAAGCTGCAGGAGGAGGTGAACATTGCCATTTGCCAAATCTTTTAGCAGAAAGTGAAGCGTGGTCAGGGTGCCAATGTTGGAAAAAACTGACAATGCAGTAGCACTCTGCAAACACAAATAAATTACAATAATTCCTTAATTATAGAAAACATTCTGGTGCTAATGATATGCTTATTTAGCAAATTTGAGATTCTTGGCAAATACATTTTGTACAAAATTATTTGGGCCCGTCTGCCAAACGTAAAGGCGATCTCTATCAGATGGGAACCTAACACTAAATCCTACCTGTTATTTGCCATAATGGCCACCATAAAATTCAGAAAGCGCAGGTTCCACATGCATGCTGGGTTCACTCTGCTATTTACCATTTTTGCCGCCATAATGGCCTCCATTAAATCCAGGGATGCAGGTACCAACATGCATGCTGAGCCCACTCTATACCTCTCCTGGTGCCAAATGGCTTCCAATAAATACAATGAGAGCAGGCTACAGCTTTATACTTACTCTAATTAAAATCAACCTATGGGGCACCACGGCCCTGTGTCAACATATGCAGCATCACCATAAAGTAGCCTGGAAGAACCGTGGCTCCAATGTGGTAGTCCAGCCTGCTGTAGCAACCGCTGCATCACCCAGTGGCACAAACCCGATTTAAGGTAGGCAAGTCTCCACCATCTCAGCCGAAGGGAGCTGTCTGTTCTCCCCATCATGTGCCGATCCTGATGCTCCTGCTCCTTGCCCTCCTACTCCTCGTCCATCATTCTGTCAGCAATTGATCACTGAAGCAATTGCCAAGAGACAGCAGTATGCGCGCACTCATCCATTGGCGCAGAAGCTGAATGTGCTCCTGGCCAAGTTGCTGGTGCTGCAGTCCCTCCCTTTCCATGTGGTGGACTCTGCACCTTTCAGAGAACTGATGGCTTGTGCCGAGCCGAGGTGGAGAGCCCCAAGCCGTCATTTCTTTGCCAAAAATGCAGTACCAGCCCTGCACAAATATGTAGAACAGAAGGTGGGCCAGTCCTTGAGCCTGTCAGTGTCCGCCAAAGAGCACGGCAGCGCCGACATGTGGAGCTATAACTACGGTCAAGGACAATATATGTCCTTTACGGCCCACTGGGTAAATGTGGTTCCTGCCCAGCCAAACCAGCAACTTGGCCAGGTGATGCCGCTTCCGCCTCCACGTTGTCACGCCGTTGGTCCTGCAACAATGTCTGCCTCTGCCTCCTCATCCTCCACTGTGTCCTCAGCCTCCACTGCAGGGACAATTCACAGTGCTCCTCCAGCATACCACATGTGTAGGGCACGGCGGTCTCACACTGTTCTACACCTTGTTTGACTGGGCTAACGGAGTCACACAGGGGAGGAACTGCTCCGTGTCCTTCATCGAGAAATCAAATACTGGCTTTCTCCACGACAACTCAAAATCAGAACCATGGTGACCAACAATGGGAAGAACATGGTGTCGGCGCTGCATCAAGAAGGGCTGAGCCATGCACCCTGCATGGAGCACGTGTTCAATCTGGTTGTCAAGCGGTTCCGGAAGTCTTCCACCCATCTGCAAGACATCCAAAAAATGGCCAGGAAACTTTGCATGCATTTCATCCACTTGTACACTGCAAAGCACACCCTCATTTAGCTACAGCGTCAGAACGGCTTCCCCAACATTCCACCCTCCATATGTTGGATCGACTATACGAACAGAGAAAGGCCATAAACAATTTCTTGATGATCCAAGCAGACAGGAGTAATCCCTTGTGTAACTTCGATGTCAGCCAGTGGATGCCACCTGCCGTTTGCTCAGGCCCTTTGAGGATGCCAAGTTATTTGTCAGTCGCCAGGACTACGGGATGAACAACGTCATTGCACTGCTTCATATCCTGGAACAGATGCTCGTACATCTGGCTGGTATGGGGACTGGAGACGTGGTGCCTACATCTCATGGCCACACGAGCCCTGTGGTAGCTGAACAGGAGGAGGACATTGGAGCACAAGCAATGTGTAGTGAAATGGGTGGTTTTTCTACACAGATGACAGGAGAGGAGGAGCAGGAGCAGCTGGAGGAGCAAGAGGGAGATAAGGAAGACGAGACAGATAACCCAGGCACACCGTGGCAGTATGCAGTGGAGATGGAGGCAGGGAGTCCCTCTGAGTCAATTGCGCAAATGGCCCACTGCATGCTCACTTGCTTGGGTAGTGACAGCCGAATTGTCACCATTCGGCAGAAGGATGACTATTGGCTCTCCACCTTGTTCGACCCTTGCTACCGGTCCAAAATTGAGGCCTTCTTTACACCCGCTGAAAGGGAGGACAAACTGAACTACTATAGGGACATCCTATGTAGTCAGTTGGCCACTGCCTATCTGCACCATCCTCTCGCAGGACTGACTGGGGAGCCCTCTGCGCTTTCGTTCCACTGCCTTGGCTGCTGTGGCAGTGTGGGGGGGGGGGGGGGTAGGAGCAGTAACAGCTCCATCAGCAGCTTGAGTCTAGAGTTGATGATGAGCAGCTTAACCTGCCTAGTGAAGAAACTACTCACCAGCAGCATCAGCTACACCTGGAGCAGAACCTGAATCAGCAGGTGGTGGCATACTTGGACAGCACCCTGCCACCCCACATTCAAGATCCCCTGGACTACTGGGAAACCAAACTGGATTTGTAGCCGCAACTAAATGACTTTGCCCTGGAAAAGCTGTCCTGCCCGGACAGTATTGTGGCATCAGAGCTGGTGTTTAGTGCGGCCGGGGCCATAGTTACCCCAAGGAGAACTCGCCTGTTGAGAGACTGACCTTTGTCAAGATGAATCAGGCGTGGATCAACCAGGATTTCCACCTACCAATGCCTGATGCATCAGATTAGATCATACATGCTGCCTCACCCAAACTTTGACAAAATATATCGGTTTCTTCTGGCAACCTGCCTCAGCTACTATTCTGATGGTGTCACCCGCCTGACGCCACACATCTGATGCCAAGTGCTCCTTCTGACACCCACCATCGTTAGCGGGTACTGTTATTGCCACTCACCTCCCCACACTGTCACTGGTTCACTCTATGGTCACCTTATGCTGCTGCCACCTCACAACTCAGGTTTCCTAATGCTGCTGCTGCCACCTCCACACTCTGTCATTGGCCACTCTGTGGCCCCCTCATGCTGCTGCTAACTCAACACTATGTCACATTGCCACTCTGTGGCCTCCTCATGCTTCTGCTGCTGCCTCCTCCACTCTATGTCACCTTGTCACTTTGTGGTCTCCTCATGCTGCTGCTAAATCAACACTATGTCACTGGGTCACCTTGTGGCCTCCTCGTGCTCCTACTGCTGACACCTACACACTATGTCACCTTGGCACTCTGTGGTCTCCTTATGCTGCTGCCAACTCACAACTCTGTCTTTGGGTCACTCTGTGGCCTCCTCATGCTGCTGCCACCTCCACACTCTTTCATTGTGCCACTCTGTGGCCTCCTCATGTTGCTGCTGCTGCCATCTCCACACTGTCACCTTTTCACTCTGTGGCCTCCTCATGCTGTTGTTAAATCAACACTATGTCACTGGGCCACTCTGTGGTCTCCTCATGCTGCTGCTGCTACCTCAACACTATGTCATAGGGCCACTTTGTGGACTTCTCAAGTTGTTATCCCACCCTCTCCACTTCATGACTGGGCCACTATTTTGGCTTTTTTATCCTGGTTGAAATCATCATTTATTTGACCCTTCTTTTGATCTGTCAGAAGGATGGAAAAATTAGATGTACAACAGATCCTGTCTGTGTAGCTGCTGTAAGGCCTGTATGGCCCAATCAGATTTGGCTTATGATTTGGTAGCCAAAAGCAGTCATGGGTACAAAACACAGATGACATGCAAATATTCTATTCACATGTCATCTTTGTTTTGGATCCACTCCTGTTTTTTTTTTTTGCTTTAGCAATACTGATGGATTACTGACCAAATGCTGACCAAGTGAAGGCGTGGGGGGGGGGGTTGTTCTGATGGATCAGAGAAAGGGCAAAATAATCAGTGACATCAACACAATCTTACTGCTGACACCCTCTCCACTCTGTCAGGGGGGCTCTACTTGTATAATCGTTTAACGGAACAGGTTCTGTAGACATCTATGTGGAATCAGCTGACGAGTGTGCTTTTTCACACTACAGTAGGATCTTGGGCCTCTGCATGGTACTTTATACCTGGCGCTAACATCAACCTGTAAGGCTGAGTTTACACTTAAGTTATTTGGTCAGTTTTGGCCCAGTAACTGCCCAAATAAGTGAAGTGTGCAGTGATTCTAAAAACAACGACCGTCATGTGCGTGTCATACTGACTCACAGTATTGTCTCACTACCACAGTAAACTCCCTATGCGTGTTACTGCAAGGCACAGTGTTCTACACCACTATACAGGCTCTTTGCAGCCAGGAAATAGCTGTTTTTTTAACGCATTTCGCTGTGAATAAATTCGGATCAAATCTTTTCGATAAATTCGGCGAACCGGCCAAATCGAATTTTTGAGAAATTTGCTCATCTCTAGCTGTGCCTAGTGATTGGCTGCAGCGGTCACTATTCATGCTGACATTGTCATCACTAATAAGGTAAGTATTACTCTATTTGTTATTTTAGGTCATTTATGTGGTTTATAAAATATTTCATGGGGTTGGAAAACTCCTTTGTGCCGTTAACAGTTTTCATGTTTTTGCTTTATATTTTTCTTCACTACCTTCAGTCATAACTTTACTTTTCTGTTCAAATACCCGTATGAAGGCTTGTTTTTGTGGGACAAATTGGGTTGTCCTGCCATATATATTGATGACCGATGATAGGTCATCGATATCTAATTGGTCCAACAACCGGCATCCCCACCCATCAGCTGTTTGCAGAGTTGGTGGCACTCCATGTAAGGCTGGCTTCCTGTTCATTATACTGCACTTTGTCTCGGATGTGCAGTGTAATGATGAGTACTCGCTCAATTCACTTGAATGGAGCAAGTACTTGTAATTGCACTCCACAGGAGACAACATGTTAACAGCTGATGGATGGGGGGTTATTTTGCAATGAATTCACTTTACTTCACTAGCCTGAATGGAAACTAGAATAGGCATTTCCCACATTCCTCAATTTTCAGTGCATTTGAATGATGCAGTAGTATAATACATACTACACTTGCAGATATATTCCCGTTCTCACAAAGAAATCAAACAAAGGTAGTAAAATATATTAGTATTAGTAATATAGCACACTACATCACTGTGCTTTAGAATAAGTTTATTTTTGACTTACAAACAGCCACTATTATTTCATGGCTGATGCAATGCCTTAAAAATATTAATATTTGCCTCTTGAGTACCAAAAAAAAAAGCTCTCAAGGAGGATTTATAACTGTTTAACGCAGTGAGAGCTTCTTAACCTTGGCAGCTATTAAATGTTAAGTTGAAACGGAGAACATTTTGAAATCACTAGTAAAAAAATAAGCTGACAGACCCCCACCTGATAGATTTAGGATGCTCCTAGCCACAAAATCTAATTCATAGCAGCCAAGGGGGAAAGCTGTACATTTCAGGTGCTTTAGATTATATGGAGAACATTAGTGAAGATTATATTTAAACAGAATATTACTGTCAAGTTCTATCTGACATTGAAATAGGTTTTTGATAGTTGTCTTACTAGGAAATTCCTTTCTCTCTCTTTTACTATAGTTACATGTAACGATGGCCTCTAGAAAACATTCTTAGGTACTATATGCCTGTGACAAAGAATATCAACCCGTTACGGATCAGCGCCATACATGTACAATGTAGCGAACAAAGTGTTTGCGCATTTCAACATACATGTACTTCAGATCGAGCAGGCACAAGAGCTGTTGCTCTTACACTTTAACACCATCTAGGTGCTGTTTTGTTTTTTGTTTTTATGTTAACTCTTTTCTTTTATTTGACAGGATCCACAAGCATACCAAGCTATACAGCTTAATGCATGTTATATATTTCTGGTTATATGACAAATACCTCAGTTTAGCTTTACTAATCTGCAATCTGTTCAATATTAGGCATATGCAAAGCAGGAACACAGTGATGTACTCCTCTCCAGGATGTTGGTTGCTAAAGTTCTTACCTCGAGGTGGTGCCCTCCCTCTTCTCTGGTCGGTTGGTGATATTTACTTGATCAAACTATTCACAGCCTTACCTACACCCCCATATTTTTTTCAAACATGTCTGACTTTAGACTAGTATCGTATAATGTCAAGGGACTGAGATCCCCATCAAAGAGATGCCAGATCCTTTCTCTCTTGAACAAAGAGAAATGCTCAATTGTTTTCCTACAGGAAACTCATTTTAAACATGGCAATTACCCCAATCTCTCCTTCTCCAAATGCCGCCTCGAGGGGAGTTAGTATAGGTTGTCATAGAAGCCTATCTTTCCAATACAACTCCCACATTCAGGATCCGGAAGGTAGATACCTCCTCCTCAAAGGCCTAGTGGGAAGAACCCTATTCACATTTGTGAATATTTATGCCCCTAATACAGACCAGATTAGCTGGCTCACCACTTTATTATCACTAGTAGAAACCCACAGAGAAGGAATTCTGATTATGGCTGGTGATTTCAATTTAGCCTTTAATCCACTAGTTGATACCTCCTCAAAGAAATTTCCTCAAAAGCTCTTAACTTATTACATACAAAACTCCACAACCTAGGTGTCCTAGATATATGGCGCTGCCACAACCCTCAAGTACTTGATTACTCTTTCTACTCTCCAGCAAACAATTCCTATAGTAGGATAGACTATATTCTAATATCAAAAGAACACTTACAATTCTGCCCATCTTCCTCTATAGGTGATTTAACCTTATCTGATCACTCCCCAATATATTGTGACATTCGCCCATCCAATAGATCCAATAGAAACCCAAACTGGAGATTCAACGAATCTCTGTTGGGCAATGCCAAACATAAATCTCAAATATCCTCCTTTCTTGAAGAATATTTTTCAACCAATAACACACCAGGAATCTCCCCCCAGACCCTCTGGGATGCTCATAAAGCCTATATCAGAGGCAGGCTAATAACCATCTGCTCCTTTCTTAAAAAAGAAGCTGAGAAAAAACTCACCACCCTATTATCCAAAATTCATGTCCTAGAAAAAGCCCACAAACAATCACTGCTTGCTCAGCAACTTTCAGAACTTTCCTCTCTCAGAACTGAACTAAAAAACTTTCTCAATGAGAAATCGGCCAAATATTACTTATTTGCTCAACAAAAAGTCTTTGCTCATGGCAACAAGCCTTCCAAATATACAATGCAGAGAATCAAACAGAGACAAAACTCCCGTTATGTACAGAGCATTAAATCCCCCCAGGGTATTCTCCTTTTTAAAGCAAAAGAAATAGCAGAACAATTTAGGCAATTTTATGAGTCAAGCCATTCACTACCCCAGAGTTATTAATAGCCATTAAATCAACACCTAAAGGAAAATGCCCGGGTCTGGACGGACTTCCCATAACCTACTATTTGGCATTTAAGGACACCCTTCTCCCTTTTCTGCTTCCAATCTATAATCTCGCCAAGGACAAGCACCCAATTACTATAGATATGACGAAAGCCACTATTACAATTATCCCCAAACAAGGCAAAGATCCCACCTCATGCTCCAACTACCGCCCCATCTCCCTGCTCAATGTGGATCTTAAGCTACTATCCAAGATGCTTGCCACCAGACTACAAAACCTTTTACCAAAGCTAATTCACCCAGATCAAGTGGGATTTGTCAGGGGACGAGAGGGGAAGGACAACATTACTAAAATATTAAATGCTTTATACTATGCCTCTCACAAATCCACCCCCTTAGTCTTGATTGGCACGGACGCCGAAAAAGCATTTGACAGAGTAGACTGGACTTTTATCAAACTGACTTTGTCTAAATTCCAAATACCAGAACCATATATTAACGCTGTTTTTTCTATGTACTCTCACTCTTCGGCGTCCGTGTCGGTCAATGACACTCTATCCTCCAGTTTCGCAATTAGAAACGGAACAAGACAGGGCTGCCCGCTTTCCCCTCTCCTATTTGTCCTAGTGCTGGAAACCCTTTTACAGTCCCTTAGACAAGACTCAGAAATTAGAGGCTTACAGGTCAGTGGTTGTGAGTTTAAATTAGCTGCATTTGCTGACGACCTACTGATTCTCACTACTAACCCACATAAGTCTATGCCTGTAATAATATCAAAACTTAGTCACTTCGGATCTTTATCTAATTTCAAAGTCAACCCTTCCAAATCCCAAATACTTCATGTTGTTGGCCTTTCCCCCTCTACTCTTCTATCCCTCCAAACTCCCCTTTTAATTGGCATACCCAACAATTGACATACCTAGGTGTGAAACTATCCCTGCATCCAACAGACCTATTTAAACTTAATTACAAAGCCCTATAGGTATCAATGATTACCCAATTGGAATCTCTGGATTTTCCATACTTATCCTGGTTTGGAAGGAAAAATATCCTTATGTCCTTGATAATACCCAGACTCACATACCTAATGCAGGTGCTTTGCATTGAGATCCCCAAATCCTATTTCTCCTCCCTCAACAAGCACATTCGCAAATTTATTTGGCAGGGGAAAAAATCACGTACTGTATCTCTTTTGAAACACTAACTAAATCTAGACCTAAAGGAGGCATTGGGCTACCTGACTGCCGTTTGAAGTGCCGCCCAGCTCATCAATATTCACTTCCCTGGGCGGCTGCTAGTGTCCCAGACGCAAGATCCGGCGCATGCCCAGTACAATCCTATGGGCATCGGCCTCCAAGTGGAGATGAAACACCGCCCCTTGGGCAGATTGAAGACGATTCAAGCAGGTTATAAAACTTCAGATTACTGTATTTATAAGGTGGACAGGGGGGATACTTAGATGATTCTAATACACTTTATAAGACCTGTACTGTCATATATATACCTAAATATGCATATTGGGCCTATCAGTGTCCCTTTAAAACAAATATTCAGAACCCCATTTTCTTACGATTTCTTAGAAAGGAATCGCTCCTTATTGCAAAACAGACTCCCCTTTCTCATGATCTTTACTGGTTTGATAAGATGATAGGTAATTCACTGTACCCTCTTAAAACCATATCAACAATATACAAACAATTAAAATCTCCTCCCTCTTTGGCAAAACCTGCTGTTATTAGCCTCTGGGAGAAAGATCTACAACAAAAATTGACGCCTTCTGAGATTTCAAGCATATTGATTACCCCACACAAAATCTCCAGATGTATTCTAATTCAAGAAAATAGCTACAAAATTTTAATGCGCTGGTATAGAACTCCAGATAAAACCAGATATTACAAACCTAGCTCCTCTGACATTTGCTGGAGATGTTGTAAAGAAAGGGGCTCATTTATCCATATTTGGTGGTCTTGCGAATTAATAAAACATTGGTGGTCTAACATAATCAAACTTAGCAACCAGATTTTTCAGACCTCCTTCCCCTGCACCCCTGAAGTAACCTTGCTCACCTTGGGAGTTAGGGGAGTGAACCCTCATAAATCAGCACTTTTCTCCTTCATGCTAGCAGCTGCTAGACTATTAATACCAAAATACTAACTTTCTTCTGAGATCCCAAGCCTAGACCATTGGGTTATCAGGTTAGATCAGATCTATAGACTAGAAGAAATTTCCCATTGGGAACTTCGTTCTAGATCCATCTTTCTCCAGATCTGGTCACCCAGGAAGGATTACAGAAACTTCTCTTAGCTCCTGACTCGTCTTATAACCTACAAATTAACACCTAGGGTGATTAAAAGTTGTAGTGACTTATCTCAATACACACCTGTGTTCCCAGGTACTCAAATTATAACGTGAACTCATAAACGTACTGTAACTAGAAACTTAGCTCTGCCTGTCTTGACTGGATCATGCTGGTCACTTTTTTGTTAATTTTACTTTACTTTATTTAATTATTATATTTAATTATTATGTTGTTATGTTTTTAGTATGTCAGTAGTGAAGCTTCCATATTATTCGTCAAAAAGTGACAGGTACCACGCCCCTTTTCATTGTCTACCAAAACCCCTCTCGTCAACACGCCCTTTTCGTCCTCTTGACAGGTCCCCACGCCCCCACCCCTTCGCCACCACCCGCCCATTCGCCTCCTCGCTCCCATTTGCCTCCTCCCTCCCAAATCTGAATAATGCATGCCTGGACATGTCACATTATATTATTATGGTAGATAGCGTCCTCCTCTCAGGGCCTGGGGGTCTCATGTATTTGATATTATTATGGTAGATACGTGCCTGGACATGTCACATTATATTATTATGGTAGATAGCGTCCTCCTCTCAGGGCAAGGGGCTCATGTATTTTGCACTTATATTATTATGGTAGATCTAGAGGCCCGCACAGCGAGCCCCCTTATTGACAGTAAATGAATTTAGTACAAACAAAATAAAAGTTTTAAAAACTTTATTGAGCAGATAAATAACTTGCAGAAAAGCGGCAATGTTACAACACATATATAAATACAAAAATACGTCTAGCAGGGTTACAATATACATTACATTAATAATATCTACACATAACCAGTATTCACACAAAAATACATCTAGCTGGGTTACAATATACATTACATTAATAATATCTACACATAATCCGTATTCACAAGCTTAACCAAGAAGATTGTAACATTGGCGATGTCCTTCTTTTAGGTAACAGACTACCCTGTCTTATACCCATAGGTGTGGAGGGGTCGGTCAGGAGTGTGCGATTAGGTGTGGCACTTACAGGCGACTCATTCAACTTCGTTTTTAAATCGTCCAGAATCTCTCTAGTAGATGAATTACCCACAACAGTAGACGACATATTTATGTCCGCCATGGCATGCATAAATGCAACCCAGCCTGGCGGGTTTTTGTTTTTTGACAGTCTGTGGTTTTGCGTCGCATTGCGCACAAGATCCACCATGTTAGAACCAGGAATAACATCACCCTTATAAATAAATTCACCTTTATCATTCCACATTGTAACACTGGTATTCTGCTTCAACCTGCTTAACAAAAGTTCAGCATTTTTCTTAAAACGGGGGTTGACATGTGTTACAATTTCAAGGACAGAATCGTATTTATTAGCGGGTGTATTTGGCAGTTGTTGATGATCAGGATCAGATTGGTTAACAAGGTTTAAAGTCACTATCTCTTTAGTCTCCTGTTTGGCTAGAACCAAGTATCTTTGCATTATATCGGTGTATCTTTTAATTTTCACATCATCCGGCAATCCAGAGCTGTGTAAAATACCGTTAATTTCATCATCCAAGCGTTGTATCACACTCTGCCTTACACCGGTCGGCGGTGTAAAGACCTGACTCATCCTGTTGAGCTCGTGTTTTGGAACCAAAAACTTAAAAAGCAAACTCGTTATTAATGGAATTGCAAACCCCAATAGCGGTTCTATGAAACCACCTGTCTCATTCACTAAGCGCTTCTTTTTCATTATGGAGATTGTTTTATCACACATCCGCCTTATAGTCTTACGCCACTTCTTTAGTATCTTTTTCTGACGTTCGTTTAGCGGAATTCGTCCTTTTAGGATGTTTAAGGCGATCTCCCCTATGGCGGCTATTAAATCATCGCTCGCATGGCGCAAAATAGATTTTCTGACAGATGGTGTCGCTTTTACAAGCGTTTTTAAGAGAGCCCAATTACGGCGTAATCTCTCTGACATCTTGTCGCTGCTGTGTAAACGTCCTAGAATGCGCGTAATCTTCTAAATCACACTTTTTTAAACAATTTCTCTTCTGGATATACACAGCCGGCAATGCTGGCGGTAAGAACCCCGACCTTAAACGAAGATGCTCTGGTGTAGTAGCCCTTAAATCAACTAGCATGTGGCCATAAGGATCCCGCGTAGCATCCTCAAAAGCATCCAAGAAGAAGTGTGTTTTCCCAGGATACATTTGTCTGGCTAATGTTAGAATTTGCAATTTATCACGCGGATTATCAAAGAGAACCATGTACTTGGTGTTTAAATTTATCGTTCTACTCTTTTTACCCTGACAAAATATGTTCTGCACCAGATACATTATACTTAGATTTCTATGATGCACGTACTTGGTGAATGCCTTTTCAAGCTCGCTGTTTTCACTAGCGGTATCCATAAGATCATCAACAATAGTCAAATTTACCTTGTCGGGCGGGAATAACTCATCATCTTCAAACGTATGCGACAGACCTTCAATAAACCTGATGTGTGGAAAGCATAGAGAAAGTTTGTCATAAAGTTTTTGCCAACAAGCATAAAACCAAACAATATTATCGGGCTTGTGTGATAAATGCGTGTCAGTATTTTCTAACAGTTTTCTTACAAAATAACTCTTTCCAGAGTTGGACAGTCCTGCTAAAATGCATGAAAAAGGGTGTTGTAGGCGTGTGTGCATTGTATTAAAAACCGATCGCTCTCATTGTAAAATCGCGTGATGGCGGCCTTTCAAAAACAGGATCCAGGACCTTCTTAAAAAGAGCAACTAATTCACCTGAAAAAAGAATAGTGTAACTGTGTCATAATGTTATTAGAACCTGAAAGGTAGCGTGTAGGGATGAGCGAACCCGAACTGTATAGTTCGGGTTCGTACCGAATTTTGGGGTGTCCGTGACACGGACCCGAACCCGAACATTTTCGTAAAAGTCCGGTTTCGGGTTCGGTGTTCGGCGCTTTCTTGGCGCTTTTTGAAAGGCTGCAAAGCAGCCAATCAACAAGCGTCATACTACTTGCCCCAAGAAGCCATCACAGCCTTGCCTATTATTGGCATGGCTGTGATTGGCCAGTGCAGCATGTGACCCAGCCTCTATATAAGCTTGGGTCACGTAGCGCTGCACGTCACTCTGCTGATTCAAGCATAGGGAGAGGTTGCTGCTGCGACGTTAGGGCGAGATTAGGCAGATTAACTCCTCCAAAAGACTTCATTCTGTGATCGATCTCCAGCTGTGGATCATTGAAGTGCTAATATCGAATTGCTCACTTTTTATAGGCTGCCCAGAGCGTTTTTATTTCATTTTTTTCTGGGGTGATCGGCGGCCATTTTGTGGCTTGTGGTGCGCCAGCACAAGCTACCAACAAGTGCTTTTAACCATCAATAGTGTGGTTATTTTTTGCTATATCCTACATCAGCTGCAGGCTGAGCCTGTGTCACCGAAGTGCATTTAACCATCAACAGTGTGGTTATTTTTTGGCCATATACTACATCAGGTGCAGGCTGAGCCTGTGTCACCCAAGTGCATTTAACCATCAACAGTGTGGTTAATTTTTGGCCATATTCTACATCAGGTGCAGGCTGAGCCTGTGTCACCCAAGTGCATTTAACCATCAACAGTGTGGTTAATTTTTGGCCATATACTACATCAGGTGCAGGCTGAGCCTGTGTCACCCTATTGCATTTAACCATCAATAGTGTGGTTAATTTTTGGCCATATACTACATCAGGTGCAGGCTGAGCCTGTGTCACCCAAGTGCATTTAACCATCAACAGTGTGGTTAATTTTTGGCCATATACTACATCAGGTGCAGGCTGAGCCTGTGTCACCCAAGTGCATTTAACCATCAATAGTGTGGTTATTTTTTGGCCATATACTACATCAGAGGCAAGTTGAGCCTGTCACCCAGCGCCTAAAAAATAGACCTGACATTTATATTCCTCCAAATCAGTACTGTTTTAGCTGGTCAAGTTATTTGTAGTGACCGTAAAAGCACAGTTTTTGTTCTGGGTTGAAAAACTATTCCCAAATTTGCCATTCTCAAAATAAGTAGTTTCTGCTATATCAGGCCTACTTTAAATCTATCCCAAAAAGGATATCTTAGATTCAAGGTGCTGATAGTGTCATTCAGAAAAACTTAACACACACACTACCGTGCAGATACAAGTCTAATTCTGTGATTAAAGGTATATCTGTCACACAGCGCAAAAAAAATAGGCCTCACATTTCTATTCAAGCAAATCTGTACTGTTTTAGCTGGTCAAATTATTTGTAGTGACCGTAAAAGCACAGTTTTTGTTCTGGGTTGAAAAACTATTCCCAAATTTGCCATTTTCAAAATTGTGGTGAACGGGAACAATGAGGAAAACATCTAATAAGGGACGCGGACGCGGACTTGGACATGGTCGTGGTGGTGTTAGTGGACCCTCTGGTGCTGGGAGAGGACGTGGCCGTTCTGCCACAGCCACACGTCCTAGTGAACCAACTACCTCAGGTCCCAGTAGCCAGCAGAATTTACAGCGATATTTGGTGGGGCCCAATGCCGTTCTAAGGATGGTAAGGCCTGAGCAGGTACAGGCATTAGTCAATTGGGTGGCCGACAGTGCATCCAGCACGTTCACATTATCTCCCACCCAGTCTTCTGCAGAAAGCGCACAGATGGCGCATGAAAACCAAGCCCATCAGTCTGTCACATCACCCCCATGCATATCAGGGAAACTGTCTGAGCCTCAAGTTATGCAGCAGTCTCTTATGCTGTTTGAAGACTCTGCTGCCAGGGTTTCCCAAGGGCATCCACCTAGCCCTTCCCCAGGGGTGGAAGAGATAGAATGCACTAACGCACAACCACTTATGTTTCCTTATGATGAGGACATGGGAATACCACCTCAACACGTCTCTGATGATGACGAAACACAGGTACCAACTGCTGCGTCTTTCTGCAGTGTGCAGTCTGAACAGGAGGTCAGGGATCAAGACTGGGTGGAAGACGATGAGGTCCTAGACCCCACATGGAATGAAGGTCGTGCCACTAACTTTCACAGTTCGGAGGAAGAGGCAGTGGTGAGACCGAGCCAACAGCGTAGCAAAAGAGGGAGCAGTGGGCAAAATCAGAACACCCGCCGCCAAGAGACTCCGCCTGCTACTGACCGCCACCATCTGGGACTGAGCACCCCAAAGGCAGCTTCAAGGAGTTCCCTGGCATGGCACTTCTTTAAACAATGTGCTGACGACAAGACCCGAGTGGTTTGCACGCTGTGCCATCAGAGCCTGAAGCGAGGCATTAACGTTCTGAACCTTAGCACAACCTGCATGACCAGGCACCTGCATGCAAAGCATGAACTGCAGTGGAGTAAACACCTTAAAAACAAAGAAGTCACTCAGGCTCCCCCTGCTACCTCTTCTGCTGCTGCCGCCTCGGCCTCTTCTGCTGCTACCGCCGCCTCGGCCTCTTCCTCCGCCTCTGGAGGAACGTTGGCACCTGCCGCCCAGCCAACATGGGATGTACCACCAACACCACCACCTGCGTCACCAAGCATCTCAACCATGTCACACGGCAGCGTTCAGCTCTCCATCTCACAAACATTTGAGAGAAAGCGTAAATTCCCACCTAGCCACCCTCGATCCCTGGCCCTGAATGCCAGAATTTCTAAACTACTGGCCTATGAAATGCTGTCATTTAGGCTGGTGGACACAGACAGCTTCAAACAGCTCATGTCGCTTGCTGTCCCACAGTATGTTGTTCCCAGCCGGCACTACTTCTCCAAGAGAGCCGTGCCTTCCCTGCACAACCAAGTGTCCGCTAAAATCAAGTGTGCACTGCGCAACGCCATCTGTGGCAAGGTCCACCTAACCACAGATACGTGGACAAGTAAGCACGGCCAGGGACGCTATATCTCCCTAACTGCACACTGGGTAAATGTAGTGGCGGCTGGGCCCCAGGCGGAGAGCTGTTTGGCGCACGTCCTTCCGCCGCCAAGGATCGCAGGGCAACATTCTTTTGCCTCCTGTCTCCTCCTCCTCCTACTCAGCTTCCTCCTCCTCTTCTTCCACCTGCTCACCCAGTCAGCCACACACCTTCACCACCAACTTCAGCACAGCCCGGGGTAAGCGTCAGCAGGCCGTTCTGAAACTCATATGTTTGGGGGACAGACCCCACACCGCACAGGAGTTGTGGCGGGGTATAGAACAACAGACCGACGAGTGGTTGCTGCCGGTGAGCCTCAAGCCCGGCCTGGTGGTGTGCGATAATGGGCGAAATCTCGTTGCAGCTCTGGGACTAGCCGGTTTGACGCACATCCCTTGCCTGGCGCATGTGCTGAATTTGGTGGTGCAGAAGTTCATTCGCAACTACCCCGACATGTCAGAGCTGCTGCATAAAGTGCGGGCCGTCTGTTCGCGCTTCCGGCGTTCACACCCTGCTGCTACACGCCTGTCTGCGCTACAGCGTAACTTCGGCCTTCCCGCTCACCGCCTCATATGCGATGTGCCCACCAGGTGGAACTCCACCTTGCACATGCTGGACAGACTGTGCGAGCAGCAGCAGGCCATAGTGGAGTTTCAGCTGCAGCACGCACGGGTCAGTCGCACTGCGGAACAGCACCACTTCACCACCAATGACTGAGCCTCCATGCGAGACATATGTGCCCTGTTGCGCTGTTTCGAGTACTCCACCAACATGGCCAGTGGCGATGACGCCGTTATCAGCGTTACAATACCACTTCTATGTCTCCTTGAGAAAACACTTAGGGCGATGATGGAAGAGGAGGTGGCCCAGGAGGAAGAGGAGGAAGAGGGGTCATTTTTAGCACTTTCAGGCCAGTCTCTTCGAAGTGACTCAGAGGGAGGTTTTTTGCAACACCGGAGGCCAGGTACAAATGTGGCCAGACAGGGCCTACTACTGGAGGACGAGGAGGACGAGGATGAGGAGGAGGTGGAGGAGGATGAGGACGAAGCATGTTCACAGCGGGGTGGCACCCAAAGCAGCTCGGGCCCATCACTGGTGCGTGGCTGGGGGGAAACACAGGACGATGACGATACGCCTCCCACAGAGGACAGCTTGTCCTTACCTCTGGGCAGCCTGGCACACATAAGCGACTACATGCTGCACTGCCTGCGCAACGACAGCAGAGTTGCCTACATTTTAACGTGTGCGGACTACTGGGTTGCCACCCTGCTGGATCCCCGGTACAAAGACAATGTGCCCACCTTACTTCCTACACTGGAGCGTGATAGGAAGATGCGCGAGTACAAGCGCACGTTGGTAGACGCGCTACTGAGAGCATTCCCAAATGTCACAGGGGAACCAGTGGAAGCCCAAGGCGAAGGCAGAGGTGGAGCAAGGGGTTGCCAACGCAGCTGTGTCACGGCCAGCTCCTCTGAGGGCAGGGTTAGCATGGCAGAGATGTGGAAAAGTTTTGTCACCACGCCACAGCTAAGTGCACCACCACCTGATACGGAACGTGTTAGCAGGAGGCAACATTTCACTAACATGGTGGAACAGTACCTGTGCACACCCCTCCACGTACTGACTGATGGTTTGGCCCCCATTCAACTTCTGGGTCTCCAAATTGTCCATGTGGCCAGAGCTAGCCTTTTATGCCTTGGAGGTGCTGGCCTGCCCGGCGGCCAGCGTTTTGTCTGAACGTGTATTCAGCACGCAAGGGGGCGTCATTACAGACAAACGCAGCCGTCTGTCTTCAGCCAATGTGGACAAGCTGACGTTCATAAAAATGAACCAGGCATGGATCCCACAGGACCTGTCCATCCCTTGTGCAGATTAGACATTAATTACCTCCCCTTAACAATATATTATTGTACTATTTTTATTTTCATTTTACCATTATATTGCGGGGCAACCCAAAGTTGAATGAACCTCTCCTCTGTCTGGGTGCCGGGGCCTAAATATGTGACAGTGGCCTGTTCCAGTGGTGGGTGACGTGAAGCCTGATTCTCTGCTATGACATGAAGACTGATTCTCTGCTGACATGAAGCCTGAATCTCTGTTACGGGACCTCTCTCCTCTGCCTGGGTGCCTGGGCCTAAATGTGTGACAGTGGCCTGTTCCAGTGGTGGGTGACGTGAAGCCTGATTCTCTGCTATGACATGAAGACTGATTCTCTGCTGACATGAAGCCTGAATCTCTGTTATGGGACCTCTCTCCTCTGCCTGGGCCTAAATATGTGACAGTGGCCTGTTCCAGTGGTGGGTGACATGAAGCCTGATTCTCTGCTATGACATGAAGACTGATTCTCTGCTGACATGAAGCCTGAATCTCTGTTATGGGACCTCTCTCCTCTGCCTGGGTGCCTGGGCCTAAATATGTGACAGTGGCCTGTTCCAGTGGTGGGTGACGTGAAGCCTGATTCTCTGCTATGACATGAAGACTGATTCTCTGCTGACATGAAGCCTGAATCTCTGTTACGGGACCTCTCTCCTCTGCCTGGGTGCCTGGGCCTAAATGTTTGACAGTGGCCTGTTCCAGTGGTGGGTGACGTGAAGCCTGATTCTCTGCTATGACATGAAGACTGATTCTCTGCTGACATGAAGCCTGAATCTCTGTTACGGGACCTCTCTCCTCTGCCTGGGTGCCTGGGCCTAAATATGTGACAGTGGCCTGTTCCAGTGGTGGGTGACGTGAAACCTGATTCTCTGCTATGACATGAAGACTAATTCTCTGCTGACATGAAGCCTGAATCTCTGTTATGGGACCTCTCTCCTCTGCCTGGGTGCCTGGGCCTAAATATGTGACAGTGGCCTGTTCCAGTGGTGGGTGACGTGAAACCTGATTCTCTGCTATGACATGAAGACTAATTCTCTGCTGACATGAAGCCTGAATCTCTGTTATGGGACCTCTCTCCTCTGCCTGGGTGCCTGGGCCTAAATATGTGACAGTGGCCTGTTCCAGTGGTGGGTGACGTGAAGCCTGATTCTCTGCTATGACATGAAGACTGATTCTCTGCTGACATGAAGCCAGATTCTCTGCTATGGCATGAAGAGACTGATTCTCTGCTGACATGAAGCCAGATTCTCTGCTATGGCATGAAGAGACTGATTCTCTGCTGACATGAAGCCCGATTCTCTGCTATGGGACCTCTGTCCTATTGATATTGGTTAATTTTATTTTATTTTATATTTTTTAAATTCATTTCCCTATCCATATTTGTTTGCAGGGTATTTACCTACATGTTGCTGCCTTTTGCAGCCCTCTAGCTCTTTCCTGGGCTGTTTTACAGCCTTTTTAGTGCCGAAAAGTTAGGTTCCCCATGGACTTCAATGGGGTTCGGGTTCGGGACGAAGTTCGGGTCGGGTTCGGATCCCGAACCCGAACATTTCCGGGAAGTTCGGCCGAACTTCTCGAACCCGAACATCCAGGTGTTCGCTCAACTCTAATAGCGTGGTAAAATCGCCTTTTTGTGTATACACACCTCTGCGTTTTGCCCAATGGTCTTGTCTCAATCTGCCACAACTGCTTATTTCTAACAAAACCTGGTTGCACCACAGATATAAATTTCTGACATTCAAGATCACTGTTTAGGATGTAATCCAGAACTAAATCCTTTAGGCTGTCAAAATTAATATCCCTAGCATTAGCAACGTTTAGTGTGATCCCCTTAACCTTTAAAACAGTCTTACCTGTATTCAGTTTGTACCCGTACGATTTTGGACCCGTAGATACAAATTCTGTGATGTATGTGTTATCTGGTATTTCGCTGGTTAGCTCGCCCAAATAATCGCCTAAAGGGGGAAGCCAGTCACCTTCACGATGAACAAAAATGACAGAATCCGTGTCGTGATAAAGATACCTTTCCTGCAGTCTGTCCAGAAGGGATTAGAGTTCTAGTCTGGGGTAGGCTGTTGTAAAACATGCTATAAAAATGTTTGTGTTTTTGTTGATTGTGTGGTGTTTTTTTGCATATTTCCAATTGATCGATACGGTTTCATCATCAATAAAATTTAACTCAGAAACCTCGTAGTATGGGAGAAAGACATAGCGAAAGAGCTCATCAGGGTTATTCACGATGCTGGTACAGGGTAAATTAGATCGCTGCGCAAACTTTCCCTATAACGAATTGAAGAAAATTTTAGAGATCTGCCTTTTTGCTGGGTTCACAGCTATATTTGCAGGGTCTAATTGTACACCTTCTTTTTCAAGAAATGCGTCGATGTATTCTTTTTGCTTACCAGAATCTGTACACCAGCGCGGATAGCCCGATGCCTCCTGCTTGTCCCTGAGATGAAGCTCGATGTAAGGTGCAAACAGTCCGTCCGTCGTGTCGGGAAACTGCCACACCTCATAGACCTCTGCGATGCGTACAAACACCCGTCAAGGAGTTTGAGGCGCATGTTTTGCACAGGGGGAACATTAATTTATTGTTCATTTTCACAGGTAGGACCGGAAAAAACAAGTCTCTCGGCGGATAAACCGTAACCCTGGCAATGCCAAAGTAATTTTTTATGTAGCCAAAATTGTCATAAATGATGTTGGGGTGTCTTAACGGATATGTTTTTGTTTTGTTGACAAAGGGATACAGACTCATGAAATCGTAGTAGTGTATCGCCTCCCCTTCAGCCTGTTTGTGATAGAGGTTTATGGCGTTAGTCCTACCGCCATAAATAGCATCACGAGGATCTAGCGGTATTGGGAACCACATGTTAAGGAGGTATGCTTGAAGTTTAGAATCTTTCTCTACCATTTCACGCCACTCATGTTCCAACAGCACACGTACTACATAGCCACAGGTCTGTAGAAAACGTTTTTAATGTAGAATGTGTGGTACAACTGTCCATAGCTGGTGTTTGTAACACTATTGGTGTCATTTTCGTTATAGCAGACGGGGCATCTGTGGTAAAAGCACCCCTGAAATTCATACGCTATGTGCACCCCATTAACGCTGGCATACCCATCTAGAAAATATCTGCCTACTTGTTTTTCACCTCCTCTCAAAGCATGCTGAATGTCAACGTTTTGAGTGTGTGCAACATACATGAGCCACTGAATGGCCAGTGATGAGTAACGCTTTTTAGTTTTGTGGTAGTTGTCGGCTGGTAATATGGCGATGGTATTTTTGGGGAGGAACTTAAACCTGTACATAGCCATACATACAGATGCCAGGGTGATGAGCTGAAAAGGATCGATGCACTGGGTAGTTACAACATCTCTCTTTTGGCGTTCACAGTATTTTGTAATCTTTTTTCTAGTCATCTCCATCACACGCTCTCTGTAATGCTCACTTGCCTGTCTCAAAATATTGACGTCCTGCATACAGTATGATTTTAACTCGGACTTAAAATCAAAAGTAGTGCGTTTCTGTGTCTCATACCACTCCAAGAAATCCTTTTTATCACTAGGCATCATATATTCAACCCCGTAATACTCAACAGACGGTAAGGGTCCCACATAGTTTTGATTTTCCTCAGTATTGAAGAAATGGGGAAAATGACCCTTTGAACCCGAGAATCCTAACGCGTCTGGTAAGCGACTTAATCTTATTGGTAGGAAGTTAAGGGAATCTATGAACCTTAATTTTAAGTCAGGCAGCGTCACACACAACAGTCGCCCGCCTTGAGTAATCATTTTTATGCGCAGCTTTTCCTTAATCAACTCCTTAACAATAAAGTACCCGTCGTACCTGCCGGCATTATGCGCTATTAAGGTGTACCCTGCAAATTTACCACTGGTAAAGAAGCTAACAAACTCCTGCGTACAAGTTTTACCCACAAACTCCCAGGAATTAGCGCCGTACAATGACGTGGCATAAATCTAATTCGGCATGTGCGTCCCCGTCTCCTGCCTGCATTCAAAGTCATAGAAAACATATAGACCCGACTCTTTCTTTACTTTGTATGGTTGCATATAGCAAAGATGATCATCAAATTCATACATGAGACCCCCACAAATGCTGCATCGGAAAAAAACGATACACTTGTGCTCTTCCGCTCTATTGTACACAAAACGACAACAGCGATCACAAAACGTTTTAAGCCTACAAAACTCAAGCGTATCTCTGTCCAAAAGATTGTGGCGGTCTAAACACACGATCGAACTACAAAAAGTACGACAAGTGGGACATCGCGGTTGTTGGTCAACACACTCAACACAATTGTCTCTTTGACAAGCCCTACAGAAATATTGACACGAATGGTTGTCTTTGTGGTGATACACTGAACTACACTTCACAGAAGTATGCCTCACCGATAAACCCCTTCACATTTTTGATACCATAGTAATGACCGTCATGATGCAGAATATACACAGTTTTTTCCGTAGACTTTTTCCCAGTTTCAAAATAGCGCCAATCACCACTACTATGATACAAGACCTTAATGACAATGTCAAGGTGGTTCTCAAAAGCATCTATATCGCTGAAACTGACCAACTCATTATCAGGGATACCCAAATCAGCGTGTATCTGTCTAGCCTGTGTCAATAAACTAGCGTCGTCGTCAGCACCATCACCTATCAGAGCGCATTAGCTGGCCGCAAGACACAAATTAGAGTCGGTATTATTAAAGTCATACAACCACCGCTTTTTCTGCTGAATAATCTTACTGTATACTATGGATTTCAAACGCTGTTTCACCCCACCACGTCGATTTCTAATAACAACAACCACAAGTTTGAGCTGTTGTGAGGAAAGGATTTCAGCGTTACTCTGGAGCGCAGCCGCAACCGCATTGAGAAACGTCTCTGCGTTAAAGACCTCTCTCAACTGCTTTGTAGAATAAACGGCGTCTAAGGCGTGACCAAATTCAAGTCTTAACTGAACAAAATCACCAGGGTTAATATCTCTAAGGACTCTGTCCAGTAAAGACTGGATGGCAGCATGCACAGTCTCCAGAGCACCTACAAACGAATGTATACGATCTAAATTCTTAAACCTAAAGTGATCGATATACTCAACACCGTTAAACGTCTCTCGTTGTGAAACTGATGGTCTAGTATCACAGGGATGTCTACCGGCTGAAGATCGTTGTCTGGTAATCGTAATATTGGGTCTGTTGCAGGGTGTACAGATCTGTCTGGTGGCGCCCTCTGTGTACGGGGTTGTGTGGAACATGAGGCAGTATCGACGGCTTCTAGAGGAGCGTCATAACCGAGCGTACCAACCTCGTGTGTGTGTGTACTCTGTCATTCAAACCAGCACCACTAGGTCCTTCTAAGGGATTGTCATAGTGGCCTTCGTGTTGTTGCGTTGTTGATTGTTGCGCAGTGTCTGGCGCTTTTGCTCTGTTAACCCTTCTGCGCTTCCTGATTTCTAAAGATCTCTTAGAGACCGACAACATTTTCAAAGCCCTTTTTACAGACTTTGGCCTTTTAAAAAGGGGCTCTTTACGTTTAGACATTTCATTCAAACCACCACCGACCATATGTAGTCATAATGCACTACCAGGTCTTGCCGGCGCAGGCTGGAATGGAAACGGCGTCTCTGGACTCTCAGGCCTTCTCAGAGATGTCTCGAACAGAGAAGCGATATTCTGGCTCAACTCAGACATTTGATTAATTTTATTTATATCTTGCCTGGATAAAATTAATTCTGAGTGGGTATTTACAATATAACTTAATTGGTTGCGCAAATTGGTTATGTAGAGACATACACCAGACAGTTCGCTTATATGCATACAGCACCTCTCGCGGCCACTGTCCGTGGCTATGAGATGGTGACCACTCACATGGTGTAGTTGTTGTATGCGAATGAGTGTTTGGCAAAAGTTGATTGTGGCAGACCCGATTACAGTCTGAATTTATGACTTGTTGCTTACCAATGCTGTCTCCATCGACTATGCTTTAGTCCACTTCAGGTATCGTCGCTAGCCTAGCATGGTTAAAATCTGTGTTTTGCTCGTGGAACAATTCTTGTGCAACGAGGGGCTCCTCCACTGTACTAAGCGTAATACGTCGCTTGTGGCGTGTAGCTGTACGTGTAGCGTTCTTATTGCCTGCGCCGCATACTCTTCATAAAAGGTGTAGATTCGTCGTGATGGCGAGAAGGCGACGGTGCTGGGAGGTTAATTTTCATTAGCGTGTCCTTGTATGGATGTGTCAACGGGTGACGGTGTGGCGGTGATTTACCTTTTCCTGTTATCACACCTAAAAGAGAGAGTCAGACTTTGTATCATGTATGAATTATAAACATACGCTGAAACATGGTGTAGAGCCAAACACTTCGGGAAATAACTATTTAACTACGGGTAAAACTATAGTGGATGCTGGTCTCGAACACCCTACATAGCTTATATGTATAGCACAGGTTAATTATATATACTTACACGACAGGTTTGATGTGCTAGGACCCGGCGCTTCACAATTGTACGCTGCTGGGTTGGGGTGTATGTTCTCTTTAAAACTGTTCTTTCTTGATTTAGTAAATTTCCACTCTGCCAACACAATTCGAAATGTGTAAATATATATATATTAACCTTTTTTACTATCACACACATTTTATTTTAATTTTAAACTACAATATGAGCTAGTACCTTTTTTTGCCTGGGTGTTAACCGCTGTCGTCTTTTTCTGTGCGTCCTGAGAATAACAGGCGTTCAGCGCTACCGGCGGCACGTCTACGCTAGATAAATCACCCTCTGTATAAAAACGGCAAACAATGTTAGATTTTTGCATGTGTTTTGTTAGATGCTTATGTATATTTATGAAAATTACTTACGGTTGAGGAACGGTTCCAAAATAGCATCGGCGAAACTTATCTGACCCTGCGGTACGCCGCAATGATCCGTCGCTAGATGTTCTTCATCAAGGGGGATTTCAAAAGCCTCAACTTAAAAAGAATACAGATTACCAGCCGTGTATAGTGGGCGTGTGGTGCGTGTGTGTCTGTGTGTGTGTGTGTGTGTGTGTGTAAAAGCATAAACTGTAAATAAACTCTATTTACCTAGTTGAGAATCCGTCATTCCAGGAAACAAATCTTCAAAACCACAGTGATTCAGTAGCGACATCTAAATATAGAATAACAACGCTAAATGCTATGTTTCAATACATTTCTAGTACCGAAAAAAGACAGCTATGGCTTATACTATACAAATCTCGAGCTCTACTCAAAAAAGTGAGTAAGCTGTATAGTGTTAGGACACAAACCGTCTCGCAAAATATAAATAACAAGATAATAAAATACACACTAGCACGTGTGCAGCTATTTGATAATACCACAGCTGCTCACAAAATATAGAATAACAACGCTAAATGTTATGCTTCAATACATTTCTAGTGTCAAAAAAAGACCGCATCTCGAGCTCTACTCAAAAAAAAGTGAGTAAGCTGTATAGTATTGGGACACAGACCGTCTCGCAAAATATAAACAACAAGATAATAAAATACGCTTTTACAAATTTGCTAACCAATTTTGTATACACAAAACACTGAAAAACAAATATAAAACAATAGCTGTAAAATGATACATAAAAATGCATGATAAATACAAATCTCGAGCTCTACTCAAAAAAAAGTGAGTAAGCTGTATAGTATTGGGACACAGACCGTCTCGCAAAATATAAATAACAAGACAATAAAATACGCTTTTCCAAATTTGCTAACCAATTTTGTATACACAAAACACTGAAAAACAAATATAAAACAATAGTTGTAAAATGATATAAAAATGCATGATAAAAACTAACATTTATGGATGGTCCGCCGTGAGGATGTGTGTAAAATTGACAAGTATCTTGTGCGTCTGAAACAGATTGCTGTTGGTTGGTCTGTGCTGATCATAGACTGAGAGAGAGAGGACTCTTATAGAACTTGTAACAGGCGACACCCACTAGGGGTGATGGTGATCAAACATACACGCCCCCACCTCCCTCCAGAGCTCTACACATGGTATTCATTTATCAATAGATTATGCCGCTATAGTGTAAAACTGCATATAAAGTTGTGTTAGTATATACTCTGTGATAGCTGCGCTGATTTAGCACACGCCTATGAAATAAACACACATAAGGATGTTTCTTCATGACACTCGCTACAATCATGACGACCCCGCAGCCTGAAAAATATTTACAAAAGGCATATTTTAATCCTAAAGCACCCGGATCTTTTGCTGGTTTAGAGAGTTTATACAGATCTGTTAAAAAACATGGTATAAAGAGAGCGACTATAGCAGCGTGGTTAAATAACCAAGATGCGTACACGCTGCATAAACCCGTAAGAATTTTTTTTGCGAGAAAAAAGGTCATAGTGGCGACCATCGACGCGCAATGGCAGAGCGACCTGTGTGATATGTCAAGCTACGCCAAAGAAAATGACGGCATAAAATATATTTTAACTGTGATTGATGTATTATCAAAATATGCGTGGTGTGTTCCCCTGAAAGATAAGACAGGCTCCTCTGTAGCGAAAGCCTTTGAATTGATTTTCAAGAATGATCAGCGTGTACCTAAAAAGCTACAGACGGATCGCGGTTGGGAATTTATGAACAACGCTATGAAGCGGCTTAGTAAAGAGCGCAATATCCACCATTTCTTTACTACAAACACAGTGAAAGCCGCTTTAGTGGAACGATTTAACAGAACGTTAAAAACAAAAATGTGGAAATTTTTAAATAGATGCAATACATTTCGCTATATAGATGAGCTAAATAATTTTTTATACAGCTATTATCATACATACCACAATACAATCCTATGCAGACCTGTTGACGTAACAAAAAACAATTCTTTAAGAATATGGAGAAACATTTATGGCAAATGCATGAGTCTTAAACCAGCGAGACCTACTTAAAAAATTGGAGACCATGTAAGAATTAGTCAGTATAAAGGGACTTTCGCTAAAGGGTATGAACAGTCTTACACAGAGGAGATTTTCATCGTCTCGGGCGTTAACACAAGATTTCAAAAACCTATGTATAAATTCGTTGATTTTGGGTAATTATCTAATAGAAGGCTCATTTTACAAAGAAGAGTTACAGAAAGTCCCTGCGGCGGCTGGACGTGTGTACAGAATAGAAAAGATACTGTGAAAAAGACGTGTGAGGGGTGAAACTCATTTTTTCATAAAGTGGCGTGGTTACCCCACAAAATTCAATAGCTGGATCGGTGAAGCGCAACTGACTACTCTATAAGCCATGAAATCTGGGTCCTTTTATATAACGCTGCCTTGTAATGCATCTTCCAAAATTTACCCTGAAAATTCAATAACTGTTTATACAACAAAACTAGCAAAAACCGTTCATTTGTCGGGTCCTTATGATGTCGCTATGACCGAGATCCAGTATCCGTATAGCTGGTATACCGTCGGATCGCAAGAAGGCATCTTCTTCTTTGGGAAAAAAGGTGAAACTTTAAGGCCCCTTTCACATGGGCGAGTATTCCGCGCGGATGCGATGCGTGAGGTGAACGCATTGCACCCGCACTGAATACCGACCCATTCATTTCTATGGGGCTGTTTAGATGAGCGGTGATTTTCACGCATCACTTATGCGTTGCGTGAAAATCGCAGCATGCTCTATACTCTGCGTTTTTCACGCAACGCAGGCCCCATAGAAGGGAATGGGGTTGCGTGAAAATTTTCACGCACGGTTGCTAGGAGACGATCGGGATGTAGACCCAATCATTATTATTTTCCCTTATAACATGGTTATAAGGGAAAATAATAGCATTCTGAATACAGAATGCATAGTAAAATAGGCCTGGAGAGGTTAAAAAAAAAAAAAAAAAAAAATTAACTCACCTTAGTCCACTTGATCGCATAGCCGGCATCTCCTTCTGTCTCCTTTGTTGAATAGGACCTGTGGTGAGCATTAAATACAGTTACAGTACCTTTGATGACGTCACTCCGGTCATCACATGGTACGTCACATGATCTTTTACCATGGTGATGGATCATGTGATGACCGGAATGACGTCACCAAAGGTCCTGTTGCTGCACAGAGATCAGATGAAGCCAGAAGGAGATGCCGGGCCGCAAACAAGTGGACTAAGGTGAGTTAATTTTATTTATTTTTTTAACCCCTCGAGCGATGTTTTACTATGCATTCTGTATTCAGAATGCTATTATTTTCCCTTATAACCATGTTATAAAGGAAAATAATACTATCTACAGAACACCGATCCCAAGCCCGAACTTCTGTGAAGAAGTTCGAGTTTGGGTACCAAACACGCGCAATTTTTCTCACGCAAGTGCAAAACACATTACAATGTGCAGGTGTTCCCGTAACGCACCCGCACATTTTCCCGCAACGCCCGTGTGAAAGAGGCCTAACTGAATACCGCATCAAATCTGGATTTTATTCTACCGTAGCGGATGTTGTAAAAGCTATTAATGATATTCTTGAAAACTAAAAAATTTTGAGCGATCCCTTTAGATTGAGATATGACCCCATAAAAAGGTCTGTTTATACACAGAAAATCACAGACACACATTTTTATGCCTGGTGAAAAGCTTGGGCCTATTTTAGGACTACGCTGCTATGTTGAAGGCTCTATCGAAAACAATCAGATCGAGCGGAGCGGCATGTTCGCTGACATACACTCGGGATTTTATACACTATTTGTTTAGTCAGACATTGTTCAGCATTCGCTCGTTGGAAATTCATACGCTCAACTTTTAAAAAACTGTTGAAATTACAGGTAGAAACAACGAGATTGTGACCCTAAAGTATATGCGGCCCGACTATATTCCTGTATCCAATCATAATTTCAATACAATTTCAATAGCCATTTTAACGGACCAGTCTCGACCTGTTAAATTCAGGTAAGGTAAAACCATTATGAGATTACATTTCAGACCATGCAAGGAGGTGACACGCTAAAAATGCTGTCCCAGAGACTGTACGGAGACCCCAGTGTGTATGCCCGGTACTACGTTAATCAGGCAGGTAACGGGTTAGAGGGATTCCGTGGTGATGAATACATGTACGGGGCTGGCTTTGCAGGCTTGTTTAGAGGACTTTTTAGGAGAGCAGTCCCGCTTTTCAGGAGGGGTATTGAGCTTGTGAAACTGCATGTAAAAACTGCGGCCAGAAATATCGCTAAAGACGCCGTCACGAGTATATCATCTGCAGTGCTGGATAAATTAAGCCAGCCCCCAAAAGAACAGAAAGGCTCGGGCCTTGTTTATGTTGTGAAAAAAACAGCTAAAAGAAAAACACGCTCGGGTTCATCGTTTCCTCCTGGGCTCAAGAATAAAACGCCACCGCGTAAAAGACGTAGACACCAGAAAGCTGTTAGACGATCTGGAGACGACATCTTTTTGTGAAATACCATGGCTTTCATACATGACGGGTCTGTGGAATGTACTAAATCGGAGCTAGATATTTTTGATTAACCCCCGACGCAGACGAGTATTGAAAAATCGCTCTTTGTAAAAGTCCAACCTATAGCGGCCTTGCCCGACATTGCCCCGTTGGAGTTCTTCATTTCAGGCAGTGGCGAATATTATTACGACCTGAACAACACACTCTTGTATATCAATTGTCGTATTGTGAAGTCGGATAATACCACTATTCCATCTGATGCCTGTGTTGGATTGATTAATTACCCAATCGCTACGCTTTTTTGTCAGACGGACGTGACACTCGGCGACAGACTTATTTCACGCTCAGATAATTTGTATAGTTACAGAGCGTACATAGAGACTATTTAAAATTACAGCCCTCAAGCGCTGTCGTCGCAGTTTACGGCGGGCCTGTTCTATAAAGACAAAGCTGGTCATCATCATGAAAGAACTCTTGGGGGTAACAATTTGGGGTTTAACAAAAGGGTTAGGGCTACAGCCCGGTCTAGGCCTGTAGAGCTTTTGGGAGCCCTTTTTGGTGATATATTTAATCAACCAAAACTCGTACTGAATGGATTGGACCTGAAAATTAAACTGACCAGAAATAAAGATTTCTGCCTGATGTCTGCAGATGCAGAGCATTTTAAAGTACAGATATTACAAGCAGCTCTGTATGTAAAGAGAGTTCAGGTTTCCCCGGCTGTCAGAATAGGCCACAGTCAGGCCCTTCTATCAGCTACCGCAAAATACACCATAGATAGAGCCTGTCTCAAGGTGTACAGCATACCGTCTGGTACAAGAATTACGAATCAGGAGAATCTGTTTCTGGGGCAGCTTCCTAAAACAGTAATAATAGGTTTTGTTGAAAATGAAGCCTTTAGCGGTTCATACAATCGTAATCCTCTATGCTTCCACCACTATGATGTGAATCAGGCATCGCTGTACCTGGACGGCCAGCAGATACCCGCAAGGCCCTTTCAACCGAATTTTGAGACGGAATCGGCTGTCAGGGAGTACGCGTCGCTTTTCCAAATATCGGGAAAACAGAGAAATGATAGTGGATTAGCTATAGACAGAGATGAATTTATGAACAGCTACACATTTTATGCATTCGATATTTCACCAGATCAAGAACCTGGTGGTCATTTTTTGCTCATTAAAACTGGAAATCTTAGAGCAGAGGTGCGGTTTGCAGTGCCAACACCCCACACATTAAATATGATAGTTTACTCTATAAATACAAATATAGTGGAAATTAATAATAGAAGGGAGATAGTGTGTGACTATACAATACAATAGTGTGTGACTATACAATACAACTTGCCTAATAATTCTGCACTCCCTGTAATGTAGGTCAGACGTCC